>NW_007726854.1:373226-406839 GCF_000696425.1 Galeopterus variegatus
CCTCCCTTCCTCCCTTCCTCCCTCCCTCCTTCCTTTCCTTCTTCCCTTCCTTCCTTTCTTTCCTTCCTTTCTACCTCCCTCTTTCCCTCCCTCTTTCCCTCCCTCCCTTCCTTCCTTCCTAGCAGACAATTATGACTGAGAACATGTGGTATTTCTATTTCTTTGACTGGCTTTTTTCACTCAACATAATTTTCTCCAGACTCATCTATGTCGTTGCAAATGGCAGAATTTCATTCTTTTTTATGGCTGAGTGGTATTCAATTGTCTTTATATACCACAGTTTATTCAGTTGTCTGTTGATAGACACTTAGTTTGGTTCCGTATTTTGCCTTATGTAAATAGAGCTGCAGTGAACATGGGAGTGCAGGTATCCCTTGGACAGGATTTCCATTCCTTTGGATATATACCCAGTAGTGGAATTGCTGGATCATATGGTAACTCTATCTGTAGTTGTTTGAGAAACCTCCATACTGTTTTCCATAATGGCTATACTAATTTACAGTCCCACCAAGTGTAGAAGAGTTCCCTTTTCTCCACATCCATGCCAGCATTTGTTATTCTCAGTCTTTTTAATAATGGTGAGTGTAACTGGGGTGAGATGATATGTCAGTGTGGTTTTGATTTGCATTTCCCTGATGACTAGTGATGTTGAGCATTTTTTCATGTACCTGTTGGCCATTCGTCTGTCTTCCTTTGAAAAATGTCTATTCATCTCCTTTGTCTATTTTTTTACTAGATTATTTTTTACTGTATAGTGTGAGTTTTTGTATATTCTGGATATTAATCCCTTGTTAAGTATATAGTAGTTTGCAAATATTTTCTCCCATTCTGTACGTTGCCATTCTGCTCTGTTGATTGATTCCTTTGCTGTGCAAAAGCTTTTTAGTAAAGTCTTTGCCCAGCCCTATTAACTGGCAAGTTTCCCCTATATTTTCCTTTGGTGATTTTATGGTTTCAGGTCTTTTTTCTTTTTTTTTTTTTTTTTTCCCTTTTTGTTTTTTTTTACTGACCGGTAACGGGATCGCAACCCTCGGTGTTGCGCCCGCACCACGCTCAGCCAGTGAGCGGGAACCGGTCTCCACATGGGATCCGAACCCTCGGCGGGAGCGCCGCTGCGCTCCCAAGCGGCGCACTCTCCAGTGCACCACTGGGCCGGCCCCTATGGTTTCAGGTCTTATATTTAAGTCTCTAATCCATTTTGAGTTGATTTTGGTATATGGTGAGAGGTATAGATCCAGTTTCATTTTTTTGCATATGGATGTCCAATTTTCCGAGCACCATTTATTGAAGAGACAGTCTTTTCCCCAATGTATGTTCCTGCTGCTTTTGTCAAAGATCAGTTGGCTGTAAGTATGTGGGTTGATTGCTGTTTTCTCTTCTGTTCCATTGATCCGAGTGTCTGCTTTTATGCCAGTACCATGCTGTTTTGGTTACAATAGCTTTGTAATATAATTTGAAGTTAGGTAGTGTTATGACTTTGGCTTTATTTTTTTTGCTTAGGATTACTTTGGCTATTCCAGGTCTTTTGTTGTTACATATGAATGTTTGGATTGCTTTTTCTATTTCTTTGAAGAATTTCATTGGTATTTTGATGGGGATTGCATTGACTCTGTAGATGGCTTTGGGTAGAAAGGACACTATCATGATGTTAATTCTTCCCGTCCAAGAGCATCATATGTCTTTCCACCTTTTTGTGTCCTGTTTAATTTCTTTAAGTAGTGTTTTGTAGTTCTCATTGTAGAGATCTTTCACCTCCTTAGTTAAATTGATACTTAGGTATTTTATTTTTTGGTGACTATTGTAAATGGGCTTGCTTTCTTGATTTCATTTTCTGCTAGTTTGTTATTGGAGTATAAAAATGCTATTGATTTTTGGGTGTTGATTTTGTATCCTGAAACATGATTGAAATTGTTAATCAGCTGTAAAAGTTTTTTGGTAGAGTCTGTTGATTTTTCTACATATAAGATCATGTCAGCAAACAAGGGCAGTTTGACTTCGTCCTTTCCAATCTTGATGCCCCTTATTTCTTTCTCTTGCCTGATTGCTCTAGGTAGTACTTCCAATGCTGTGTTAAATAGGAGTGGTGAGAGTGAGCATCCTTGTCTTGTTCGTGTTCTTAAAGGAAAAGCTTTCAGTTTTCCCCATTTAGGACGATATTGGCAATTGGTTTGTCATAAATGACTTTTATTAATATAATTTCCTTCTATACCTAATTTGCTGAGACTCTTAATCATGAACGGATGTTGAATTTTGTTGAATGCCTTTTCTGCATCAATTGAGATGATCATATGGTTTTTATCCTTGGTTTTGTTGATGTGATGTATCACATTTATTGACTTGCATATGTCAAACCAACCTTGTGTCCCTGGGATGACTGCCACTTGATCACGGTGTGTAATTTTTTTGATGTGTTGCTGAAATCTGATTCTAGTATTTTGTTGAGGATTTTTGCATGTACATTCATCAAGGATATTGGCTTGTAGTTTTCTTTTTTGTTGTATCTTTATCTGGTTTTGGTATCAGGGTGATGCTGGCCTCAGAATGAGTTTGGGAGAATAATTTTTGTTTCAATTTTTTGGAAAAGTTTGAAGAGAAATGGTATTCTTTTTTAAGGGTTTGATAGAATTCAGCTCTAAAGCCATCCGTTCCTGGACTTTTCTTTGTTGGAAGGTTGCTAATTACTGCTTCAATCTCATTGCTTGTTATTGGTCTATTCAGGTTCTCTATTTCTTCTTGTTTCAGTCTTGGAAGTTTGTATGTGTCCAGAAATTTATACATTTCCTCCAGGTTTTCATATTTGTTGGCATACAGCTATTTATAATGATCTCTAATGATTCTTGTTATTTCTGTGGTATCAGTTGTAATGTCTCCCTTCATTTCTGATTTTTGTTATTTGGATTTTCTCTCATTTCTTTTTTTAACCTAGATAATGGTTTGTCTATTTTATTTATCTTCTCAAAAACCAACTTTTTGTTTCACTGATCATTTGTATTGTTTTGGGGTCTCTATTTCTTTTAGTTCTACCCTGATCTTTAGTATTTCTTTCTGTCTACTACTTTTGGGATTGGATTGTTATTTTTCTAGTTCTTTGAGGTGTAGTGTTAGGTCATTTATTTGAAATCTTTCCTTTCTTTTAATGTAAGCATTTATTGCAATAAACTTCCCTCTTAGTACTACTTTTTCAGTGTGCCATAGGTTTTGGTATGTTATATCTTTATTTTCATTAGTTTCAAGAAATATTTTGATTTCCTGTTTAATTTCTTCCTGGCCCATAGGTCATTCAGGAGTCTGTTGTTCAGTTTCTTTGCACTTGAGTAGTTTCCAGAATTTTCCTTGTTACTGATTTCCAGTTTTTATCCATTGTGGTCTGTAAATATACTTGGATGATTTTGTTTTTTAAAAATTTGCTAAGACTTGGTTTGTGACCTAGCATGTGGTCTATCCTGGAGAATGTTCCATGTGCTGGTGAGAGAATGTATATTCTCTAGTTGTTGGATGGAATGTTCTGTAGATATCTGCCAGTTGTTCTTAAGGTGTAGTTCCTGTGTTTCTTTGTTGATTTGTTGCCTGAAAGATCTAACGCTGAGAGAGGGGTGTTCAGGTCACCCAGTATTATTGTATTTGGGTCTATGTCTTTTTTTAGGTCTAAGATTTTTTCTTTACATATCTAGGTGTTCCAGTGTTGGGTGCGTACATATTTATAATTGCTGTGTCCTCTAACTGGTTAGATTTCTTTATCATTATATAATGGACTTCTTTGTCTCTTTTATGGTTTTTGGTTTGATAGCTACCCCTGCTCGTTTTGGTTACCGTTTGCATGGTATATCTTTTGCCGTCCCTTCAATTTTAGTATGTGTTTGTCTTTATAGGTGAGATGGGTCTCTTGAAGACAGCATGTGGTTGGGTCTAGCTTATTAATCCAGTCAGTCAGTCTGTGCCTTTTGAATGGGGAGTTTAATCCATTTACATTTAGGGTTGTTATTGATAAGTATTGCTTTATTGCTGTCATTATTTTGTTTTTTGTTTAGATGTTTTAAACATCACTTGTCTGTTTCTTCCGATTCTATTTTTCATCTTCATTGTTGGTTGAATTTTGAGGTGACATGATTTAGCTTCTTTCCCATTCTCATTTGAATTTTGGTTTTAATGGTGGGTTTTGCTCTTTCTTGTGAATCTGTGACATTGATTATCATTTTTCAGATTCTGGGTGCAGTGCTCCTTTGAGTAGTTCTTGCAGAGCTGGTCGTGTGGTAGTGAACTCCCATGATTTTTGTTTGTCAGGGAAACACACTATTTCTCCCTCATTTATGAAGGAAAACCATGCTGGATATAGATTCTTGGCTGGCAATCTTTTTCTTTTAGTCTTTTGAGTATATCATCCCATTTTCTTCTGGTCTGTAAGGTTTCAGCTGAGAAGTCTGCTGTTAGTCTGATGGCTAAGGGAGTTAGGCTCCCTTATAGGTTACTTGGTGTTTTTCTCTTGTTGCTTTTAGAATTCTCTCTTTGTCTTTGAGTTTTGCCAGTTCGACTATCACATGTCTTGGAGAGGATCTTTTTGGATTGACTCTATTTGGGGATCTTTGAGGTCCCTGGATCTGAAGGTCTGCATCCTTCCCTATACCTGGGAAATTTTCTGTTTTTACTTCCTTGAATAAAGTTTAAGTGCCTTTTCCTTTTCCTCCCCATCTGGAATACCCATGATTTGGATGTTTGTGTGCTTGAAGTTGTCTGCTAGCTCTCTTAAATTTTCTTCATTTTTTAAAATTCTTTTTTCCTTTATCTTGTCTGCCTGGGTTACTTCAAAAAGACCATCTTCAGGTTCTGAGATTCTTTCTTCTGCTTGCTCTAGCCTGCTGCTCAAGCTTTCTGTTCTGTTTTTTTATTTCTTTAAGAGAATTCTTCATTTCTAGGAGTTCCATTACATTCTTTGTAAAGATATTAATCTTATTGTAAATTTCCTCCTTCATATCTTGGATATTTTTTCTTGTTTCATTGTGTTCTGTAGTTGATTCTTCTCTTATTTCTTTCAGTTTTCTTAAAATCAGTGCTTGGAATTCCTTTTCAGACATCTCGGGAGTTTTTTGCTCTATGGGGTTTGATACTCAGGAAATACTGTAATCCTTTGGGTGGTGTCATATTTTCTTGTTTATTTGCAGTTCTAGTATTTTTACACTGATGTTTGGTCATTGGGTAGAACACTTAATTTTTCTATCGCTCTGGAGTGGATTATGAGGGGAAAAACTTCCTCTTCTGTAGGTTCTTTTGGTGACTCTTCTTTTATCAGCGCAGTTGAGTGTGCAGTGTGCTGCCTTGGCTCCTGTTTGGTCATTGTGTGGGCCCTGCACATGCTCACCTGTGTGGCCTGCATGGTTGGTTTGGTGGGGCCTGTGAGCCAACTTCGGCATTTCTGAAGTTGTTAGTTATTGATAGAAAACATATTTTTATATTTTTAATGGCTGCATAATACTTTGCTTGAATCTACCATTTGTATGTGTGTATAAACTCACGGCATATATATTGGTAGATAAACATTTTCTTGCTGAAACTTGAACTTCCATTTATTTTTCACTCTGCAAATAATACGTTAAGGATAGTAATAGTAGCAATAGTTTATCATGTGCCAGACAATGCATACATTACACACATTATCTTATTTACTCCTTATAGCCACCTTATAAAAGATAGGCAACCTCATTTAAAACATTTTAATAATTAATACACTTTATTTTTTTAGCACAATGTTAGATTTAGAGATTAATTGAGCAGGTAATACAAAGAGTTCTACATGCCCACCCCCATCTCCACCCTTCACTCTTACACACATGTTAATAGCTTGTGTCAGTATGGTACACTTATTACAGTTAATGAACCAGTATTGATATATTCTTCTCATAGTTCATGGTTTACATTAAGGTTTACTTTTTGTGTTATACATTTCTAGGGGTTTTGACAAATGCATAATGACGTATATCCATGATTATAATTTCATACAGAGTAGTTTTATTGCTCTAAAAATCCCATGCTCCACTTATTTTTCCCTCCTCTTGAATCCTTGACAACCACTGATCTTTTTATTTTCTCTGTATTTTGCCTTTTCTAGAATGTCATATAGTTGGAGTAATACCAAATGTAACCTTTTCAGACGGGCTTTTTCCAGTAAGCAGTATGCATTTAAGGTTCCACCATATTTTTTCCTTGCTCGGTAGCTTATTTCTTGTGAGTGCTGAATAAGATTCAGTTGTATGAACGTGCCATAGTTTATCACTTGAACTTTTGAAGGTCATCTTGGTTGCATCTAGGTTTGATAATTATAAATAAAGTTGGTATAAACATTAATATGCAGGTTTTTGTGTAGACATAAATTTTCAGCTCATTTGGGTAAATAGGAATAGAATGTAGTAAGAGTATGTTTAGTTTTGTAAGAAACTTAGGGAATCCCATTTTTATGGATGAGGAAATTGAGGCCCAGAGAACTTCGGAGACTTGACTGATGTCTTAGAGCTGGTGAGTGATGGGAATTTGCATTTGGACTGGAACCCAGATCTGTGTGACTCCAAAGTGTATCACCTGTTGTTTGTTGTTTCTTTGGAAATCTTAGATAAGTTGTTGTGCCCATCTCTGATTATTTCTACAGATTAAATTTCTACATGTGAAATGGTTAGACTCAGTTGTAAGGCATCAACACATTTGTAAGGCTGTCAATGCATATTGTTGAATTGTCCTCTGTAAAGGTTTTAGTTTGTTTCTACAAACTGTGCTTCATACTGTAGCATTAAGACCTCCAGCCCCATTTTCCTTCTCCTCTAGTAAGCAGTTAGATTTTGAATCTAGTTACTGGTAGAAATGCACTATTTTGCTTATCCAAGTCTTTTCTTTCTTGAGCTCTAATCACTCATGAATGCTGTTTTCAGAGCATTGGGGCAGTGTGGGTGTTTGCTTTGTTTTAGATTTAGCAGGGAAGGGTTTTACATATTTGAAAAGGGTTTTTTGGTGTATGTCCTATCCTGATGGTTTCTTCCTAATGTTTATTTCTGAAAGATTAAATCCCATGTTGTATTATCCATGGTTATTATGACAAAGAATACATTAGACTAGTGCATGTAAAATCTGCAGTTACTTAAACATTTTCCCATTAGACCTTTGTTCAACCTTTTCTTAGAGATGCTAACAGGTAGTGAAACTGACAGGTTTAAAATTTCATTTTCTTTTCTTTCTTTAGTTCACCTCTGGCTCTCTGATAAAAATGCTAATGAACTCTGGAAACCAACCTTAAGGTAGTTAGAGAAGAAAGAAACAAATTGCAAATTAGATCATCAGCTTGGACAGATTACATCATTGGTTTTTCCCAAGTAGAGTGTTTATGCATCAATTATGACAGATACCCTGATGTTATTCTAAAGAGACTAAAAGAAAATAAAGTCTAATCCTTGTCAGAAGCTCACTGAAGTGCTTAATTGTATGCTACTCTAAATAGGATTTCCATAAATACCAGGGCTTCTTTTCCGGGTATTTTATGTGTTTTGAATAGCTAAATCTTTTCTCCAAATGCAGTCATGTACCACATAATGATGTTTTGATCAATGATGGACCGGGCCATATGTACAACAGTGATCCCATAAGATTATAATGGAGCTGAAAAATTACTGTCAGTTAGTGAAGTCTATAACTGTTGTAACTTTGTAGTGCAACACATGTGTTGGTCAAGTGTTGGGGTGATGCTGCTGTAAACAAACCTACTTCAAAGTATGTTGAGGAGTGCTTACCCTGTCCATGGGGTGACCCTCTCAAAGATAGCTCAGATGTTTAATAAGATTAGAAAGCCAGGCATTTGACACGTTAGGTCTGAACCCAAGTGAAAGGATTATTGTCTACTATAGAATTCTTGCATTTTAAAATGATTCCCACACATCCTCATAGCAAAATAATAGTTAACAGCTAACACTAACTGAATGCATGCTCAGTGCCAGGCCCAGTCTCTGCCTGTAATTTAATTTTTGTAACTTTGTGGGGGCGGTATTATTCTAATCCCATTCAACAGATGAGGAAAGTGAGGCACTGAAACTTAGTTACATAATTAGAAGGCCCACTCTCATGCAACTAGTAGTTAGTGTAGATAATAGAAAAATTTATTGCTGTTCTGTTTCATAATACGCTTTTCACACAATGACGAAATTGGATGACACATTTCTCAGAAGATATTCCCATCATTAAGCTATGCATGACTGTTATTTATTTATTTATTTTTAAATTTTATTATTTTTTTTTTTTCTTTTTGTCTTTTTTACTGACCGGTAACGGGATCGCAACCCTTGGTGTCGCGCCCGTACCGGGGACCGGCAACGGGATCACAACCCTCGGTGTTGCACCCGCACCATGCTCAGCCAGTGAGCAGGAACCGGTCTCCACATGGGATCCGAACCCTTGGCGGGAGCGCCGCCGCGCTCCCAAGCGGCACACTCTCCAGTGCGCCACCGGGCTGGCCCAGCATGACTGTTACTAATGAATCATTTTAGTTATTTGAGCTTAGCAGGACTGCCCCCCCCCCCCCCACTTCATCTTTTTCCCTGCTTCCTCTTATGTTCATGTAACTCTCTTATAGCCAACATGTATACTTGGTCATCTGCTTTTGCTTCTGATTAGTTTGAATAGCTTTTCTTTTATTAGTGTTACAAATAAAACAGAACTTTTGTTCTGAATCACCAGCTCACTGAGGGTTCCCCACATGTACTAAATAATATTAATTTTGTCCCTCATTAAAATGTATTTCAGTTTTTCCTTTCCACAGTTATTTGAAACACATTCCAAATCTCTCAACATTGATATATTCTTTTGATCTAGAGTCAATTAAAAAATAGTATGGAAACTTAGTTTTGCTTCATTATTTATTAGTCCATCTGAGTTCTTGTTTTTGTTTATGATTTCTTCTAGGATATCCTACATTTTCCAAGGATAAAAGTGGTCATTCTCTTTTATTCTTTGTTTTTCGATTTTCAGAGCAGTACCCTCAGTTTGTATTTCCACCACATCTATTAACTAAGTCCCCAAAATATTATTCTAATTTATGCATTGCTTAATTTTCGGTAGGTCATACATCTTTATTTTAATCATCTACTATTTTCTTCAATGCATCAGTTTTCTTTTTATCTGTTCTAGAAGATTTGAGGACCCTTAGCAGGTTGTTCTAATGCCAGAAACATCTTTTTTCATTAACCTCTTCTTTGATATTTTCGTACTTTCTTTTTTTCATACTTCTTTTTTCTAGTACACCCTGTCTGTTAAATCTCAATCAAAAGAACTGTGAGTGCCGATCACAAATATGACACTGAAAAGAAGGACCTACTAGAAGAGAATAATACCCTTGCTGATTCCTTCTGAAAATATGTAGCCTTGTTCCCTTCCCTTTGATGGTTTTTATCCTTTCCTCCCCCACAGTATTCCCTGTGCTCTCCTGTTCTGAACGCAGTTCTACTTCTTATTCACCGTCCTTTCACAGTCTTATTCTCCTCCTATCTTCTCCCATCCTATTCTCAATCCTATTCACAATTCAATCACACAGTGATTGAATTGTGTTTTTATGTGTAGTTACTAACTAGATTCCCTTTTTCTAGGTAGAGAGACATAAAGGTCAAAAGATTATTAATAGAGGAAATTTAGTTACCCCCAAGTTTAATCTGAGTTCTGTGAGATAGTGATATAGTTCAGTTTTACTAATTTCTAGTGTGTGTGTTTATTTTGGATCTCATTTCTTTTGGCGATAATTTCATGTCCATTAAACTTCAGTATTCTTTCTTTAACAAGATTGACCTCATTCTGGTGCTTTAAGGACATATTTGACTCTGTGCAGTGTTATATATCACATGCAAAATACCACGTGAACTTTCAGCTTTGCATTGAGATCTGCTGAGTCTCAAAGCAGCTGTTCATATTTTTGAGTTGCCATCAATAGCTCTGAAATGCTAAAATCTTACATCTAGTAGTAAATGTACTGGATGCACCCCAAGTAATTTGCTACTATACAAAAGAAATATGCCTTTGTCATTCTTACTACCATTGTCAATGATAACTCATAGAGGCTATAAAGGATTTATTTTCAATGGCTTAAAAATTAATTATGTGGAACAAAGGCAAAATTTTACTCTGTACAACCTGAGTACTTATAATTAGCCTTTTATTTAAATATTTTATTGATCTCACAGCTTTTGCTTAAGTATATCAGTGCTGTTTGCTACACAATTAATTTCTGTAATTAGAATTTTCACTTAGAAGGTTACCAGTATACTTTGAGTATCCGTGTAACTTAGTCCTTTTAAAAGACATACTAAAGAGTTTCTGAATGGATTTTTGAACTTTTTTAAAAGGGAAAATATTCTCCAAATATGAGTTATGTGATCCATCCTAAAGGGCCTAGGGACAACCAGTAATTTCATATTACAGTCCAACTGAGTCTTTTATCTAAGAAAATAATAATCTTTTGTTTTAGACCATAATAAAAGGGGAGAAGCTGGGAACAGTCTTGATGATGGTACTGAGATAGATTGGAGGTATGATGAGAGAAAACTGGTATGAACTAATTCTCTAGGAGAGGAGGAAAGAGAATGATGTATTATATGGGTATTGAATTTATCATGACTTGTAAGTATTATTGGAGAGAGTGACAGTAAGGCAGAAGTTAAAATCTTTGTGAAATGAGGGATTGTGACCTTTGGAGCAGTGACTGCCCACAGTTCATGGGAAGTATAGTCTCATGTAACATTCAAAACTAAGGTTTTATGAAGGGGGAATGGAGATTACCTACCCTACCTCTAGGCTCCCCTGGTGTTTGAGAGAGCTATAGGGATGGAAGTGTTTTATGGAAGAACTAGGTGAGAGCAAGGTGAAAAAGAGTCAAGGATCCGTGAAGTGATGTTGGTGGCTGACTTTGAGGCACAGTGAAATGGTTTCAGGAGACCAGGAGATGGAGTCAGAAAAAGGGATTAGATATGTACTTTGGAGAGATAAAATCGTATAAGCAGTTTGGAGATATAGCGGAAGAGAGTCTAATGAATTAACCTAAGTAAAAGAGAATGAGCGGACACTTAACTCTTTAAAAGAAAATAAAATAAAAGCCCTCTACAGACATTGAGGAGCACCTGTTCTTTATGTCCCCTGAAGACAGAACAAAGGGAAAAGGCTATTACAGTTGTATTCCAGTGTCATGAGAAAACCGACAGACTCAGAGAATTTTTCCTTTTTCTGCATCTGGAACTTTTCAAGAAGTAGGCTGTTTTTTCTTTAGAGTTTAAACATACTGATATAAATTGGATGACTTGTTTAGATTGTATCTTGTGGTACCTTTGGTAAAGGTTGAAACGACCATGTCAGTCACATGAATGTCTTAAACTAACATATGACATATTGCTTAGACTTGATCTTCGTGGCAAATTAAATACAGCTTAAATTGATTAAGTAAAGTCATTGGTTATAAATGTGTGGGTTATTCTGATATTTCTTAACACTGAAGATTTTTAGTGTATCCTGTATTTTAACAGGTTGCGGTATTTTACAGAGCTAGCCCAAGACACAAGATGAAAATTATTAAGGTGGGTGTCTAAAAATCAGACTGTTTTATATTGATAAACAAAATGCTGCTACTTTCTCTTTTGTTATGTTTGCGTTACAAGGAGTGTTGATAAGAGCATCCAAGTCAGAAGTATGGTGAAGTAAAACAGGGTTTTTGGTGTTTTTTTTTTTTTTAAAGAGCTTGACATGGAAACACTAATAGAGAATTTAGGTGGCATAGGAAGATGTAGAAGAAAACTTTAATGAAATGTCTGCAAATATTTGCCTTCTTTGTAAACAGTGAAATAGTGTTGAAGTATGTTCCAGTAGGGTCCATAGCCAAATTATCTGAGTGAATAGTGATAATTAGTTAGAAACTGAATAAATACAGCAAGAAAAAAATGTTATGAGAATGTGACCATTTTTTAAAAGGCTATGGTTATTTATATTAGTCAAATATGTATAAAGCAAGTGACATAGTATTTAATAATTAATGGATTTAAGTTAATCACAGTAGCCAGCTATTGCATAGTTCAGTGTTTCTCAACTTTGGTACTATTGACGTTTTGGACTGGATAATTCTTTGTTGTTAGGGACTGTTTTGTGTATTGTAGAATGTTTAGCTGCATTCCCCAGTCCCTTACTCACTGGATGACAGTGGCGTCCCCCAAATCATGCCAATCAAAAACGTCTCCAAACATTGTCAGATGTTGCTGGGATACAGAATTGTCCCTAGTTGAGAACTGTTGTATAATTGACTATAGATCAGACTTTAGACATTCATTTCTCACAGATGGGAATATTAATAGCAACCTTTTCTAAGCTTTATCTTGTTAAGACCTCTACATATTGAAGTTTATTGAAAAATGGGTGGTCTATATTATTTCTAATCTTAGTTACGTGAAGAAATAATTGAGCAGATTTGTTTATCCATTCATCTATATGAAAAGCATCATGTTTTATCAGAATTCCTTCCTCCCCTCTCTCCTCTGCCCCACTCCAGTCTCTGCAGAAGAATGGATCAGTTGTAGCCATGACAGGAGATGGAGTAAATGATGCAGTTGCTCTGAAGGCTGCAGACATTGGAGTTGCAATGGGCCAGACTGGCACAGATGTTTGCAAAGAGGCAGCAGACATGATCCTGGTTGATGATGATTTTCAAACCATAATGTAAGTTTTGTTTCAGTGAATGTGTATCAGAGAGTCTTCCCCTGTCCTTCTTTATACCCCATCCCCAGACAATTCAACTGGAAAAGCATTTGCAGTATTTAAACAATAGGTATACTACACCATGTTTCCAGATTACTAGAGGAAATCATTTGTTTGCGTAGAACAGGCATAATAAATGGTAGGGCCATTCAGTAAGAAATATTTGCTGAGTGCCAGCCAAATGTCACATTTTTCTGGGTACTAGTATGATGGCACAGCACTGAACCTTCATGGGACCTTTTATTCTAGTTAAATTCAGGTAATCAGAAATAAGGCCATGTGCATGGCCTTATAATAAGTGTTAAAAATTTTCAGGTTTAGCTCCACACCTATTCCCTTCTATCAGTAATTCTTCGTGTTGCCCTTGTTTCATGATATAATTTATTGAATTTGAATAGCTTTGTTTCAGCCACAGTTTGCAATTGACTTAAGACTACAGTGTAATACCTGGTGGTGTCAGTTTCACAATGTTCAGGTGGGGGTCATGTGAATTTTGCTTTTTGGTAACTACCTATTGGATGAACTGAGTCTTAATTCATTTATAAATTCTAATTTCATGTTCCAGCGTGGTTTATTACTCCATTGTGGCCTAAAGCAAGGAATTTGGGAACTCAGAGCATGGAGCATTTGCCAGGCTCTTACAAGGATATATGAGTTTTTTTCTTTCCATTCTTAGAATTGTATTAAAATTTTGGCAGAAAGGGGAAGTGATTTGAAAAACACATATTTTCTTAGATTCGGCCAAATGAATGAGAGAATTCATATGAGTCTTTGTAAACCATATTCTTTATTTAATTCC
This sequence comes from Galeopterus variegatus, assembly GCF_000696425.1. Taxonomy (NCBI): domain Eukaryota; kingdom Metazoa; phylum Chordata; class Mammalia; order Dermoptera; family Cynocephalidae; genus Galeopterus; species Galeopterus variegatus. Next base: position 386,773 of record NW_007726854.1, read on the forward strand.
TCTACAACACACTATCTACTTGTTTGCAGGAGCAACAGATAGCTTAAATTCTATAATTCTTATATCTCTCATTACCATTTAATTCCCCATATACATTAATTTAACCCTTTACCATGCATCTTGTATTTCTAAAAAAAATGAACTTAAAGGGATAAAGATTACCATTTAAGTATTATGAATATGTAGTATTGTCTTTTGTGTGGAGAGACAATATATGATTTTAATGTAGAAATAGCTTTTTATGAATAAGAATTTTAATATTGTTTAATGAATTTAATTAAAGTGGAATGTAGCAGGTTTGACTTTAATTCGTTGCTAAAATAATGTTTCCTTATTTTTTCTAATCTTAATTATGTGAAGAAAATAATAGATCCTTTTTAGTGATACATGTATTAGTTGGAAATTTATTTTCAAATAAGCTTCACAGGGTTTTAGTATAGATATATATTTTTATTTTTGTTGAAATATCTGTATTTTTATTTGATAATTTTTTCTCACTTCATCTTTTTTTTTTTTTTTAAATTTCAGGTCTGCCATTGAAGAGGGTAAAGGGATTTATAATAACATTAAAAATTTTGTTAGATTTCAACTGAGCACGTAAGTTTGCAAGCAGTTTGTCACCATGGGTCTTCTAGATAAATTATATGAAAAGTAGAACTTAAGCAGAATGCCTAGAAACTTCTGTCCTGTATTTCTGAGGGTTGTTCATGTTAAGTTTTACAAAAAGAAAAGTAATTATATATGAAATTAAAAATGGCATGATAAGTTCTAAATATGGTAATTAGATGTCTATATCGTCATCAAAATATTTAAAGTTTTGTGATTTAATAGCTCCAGAAATAACTAAGGGGGAGGAGTGGGTCACATCTCAGTGTTTACTCTTGGTTTCCTTTTCCAAAAGTAGAACGGATTTTCTGTAGTCAAAAAACAGTCACCAAAATATTATTCAAACTGTTAACTGTTATGTAGATTTAAAAAAATCTTTCTCTGTTTGCTGCTGTTGTCTTAAACATCTTGAAAATCCTTTGTTAAAATACTCTTTGCTTTAAAATGTACACATGAATGAAGCATAGGTTACTTGAAATATAGTCTTCCTTTAGAAGCACAGTAGTAACATAAGCTTTTTAAATGCTACAAAAGTGATAAAAATCAACAGGAAATTTACTGTGCAACAGATTTTTAAATGACTCTCTTTTTCAACAGGAGTATAGCAGCATTAACTTTAATCTCATTGGCTACATTAATGAACTTTCCTAATCCTCTCAATGCCATGCAAATTTTGTGGATCAATATTATTATGGATGGACCCCCAGCTCAGAGGTAAGAGCTTTTTTGTGCATTAACTGGAAAGACAAGGAAGGTGTGATTCCCTGGTAATTAAGTTTTAAAACTTTATGGACAGAATTAGAAAATGATGAAGCCATATGTTTGTTATAAATTGTATGATGTGTGCATATCATTTATTCCGAGTGTTCATTTATACAGTATGGATCTGAGTCATTACACTGTGTTAGTTGTCTGGCCTCAGGTTGAGAACAGATCACTGAACAGGTACAGTCTCTGTCCTCAGGAAGTAAGCCTTTTATTTCTATGAATTGGGTGTAATGAAGAAATCTGATTTCAGTGTTACTACCTAGCTTCTGTTGTTAACTTTAGAAATTTGGGGAAGGTATTGAAGAACCTGAGCTTCTAACTTTATTCTTTTCTTTTATAATAATGAGGTAGTTGGTTGATACATGCCATTGGCCACTGCAACAAATCATCCTAGTCAAAAGTTCCTTGTTTGAAAGATATTTCAAAGTTCAGTTGGTAGGTCATGTATTTCATACCATATTTGAAGTGAGTAAACTTATATGTAAACAAAATTGGGCGATTTTTTGAAATTTGACTATTAGTTTCCTATGAAACTTTGCCAAATAAATGAGGGTAAAGAGAGGAGAGAAACAGTGACAAAATTAGTGGTTAATTCTGAATAATCATAACTAAGGTTTTTTTTATGATTCAACAATTCATTTCCATAAGAAGGCATTTAGTTTCCAGAATAATTGAGGTTAAGGATGTGAAAGTAAAAATCCAAACCTCAAAACTAAAGTAATTCATTTTTCTGTTTGCTTTTAAGCCTTGGAGTAGAACCAGTGGATAAAGATGTCATTCGTAAACCTCCTCGCAACTGGAAGGACAGCATTCTGACTAAAAACTTGATACTTAAAATACTTGTTTCATCAGTAATCATTGTTTGTGGGACTTTGTTTGTCTTCTGGCGTGAGGTATATTCACTGGATAAGCTGCTTTATTAACAAGCATTCTGTATGATAGGATTCTTAGTTATTTTGGTGTGTTACACAGAAGGCTGGGATGTTAGGAGAGCTCTTTGAGTGAAAAAATATGATAAAAAGAGTTTGATTTCAATTTTTATGGTTTAATAGAAGTCTTGTTTCCTGTATTAGAATAATTTAAATCTGCAGAAAAAAATCAGATACAAGAAAAATTAATACATGAAACTTTGGGGAGAAGTTGGGAAATCTGAGTCTTTAATATAGCTACTTTATTGTTATTAATTAATAACAGTATTTTAGTACTATATATGAATAGTTCATGAGAAGTTTTTTTACTTTTCACAATGCAGACTGCAGCTATTCACTAGAGGGTTATAGGAAATTTAGGTAACTTTTATGTTTCATATCTTAGACTAAAGCTATTTTATTCTAACGGAAAAAAAATGTTATTGTTTTGACCATTGAATTCAGCCACTAAAAAGTCATTTTGTTTTTTCTGCTTGACAGCTACGAGATAATGTGATAACACCTCGAGACACAACAATGACCTTCACATGTTTTGTGTTTTTTGACATGTTCAATGCACTGAGTTCCAGATCCCAGGTATGGTTAGGTGATCTTAGTTGATTGACTCAGTTAAGTAATACTTTGTAATAGTAAGTAGGTATGGATTATGAATTTTTAGCTTTCCTTGGTTTTGTAGCCATAGATTACAGCCCCAGACACAGCCTTCTTATAAACATGTGCCATTGGTCACAAGGAGGATAGGGCATTTGGAGGGAGATAAGCCTTACCTTTTACTGGAAGATAAAAGTAAATCACGAGTGTTGTCTTATCTTTCTTTTTTCCATTCCTTTCTTAGCTGTAGCTGTGTGACAGATTCAGGTTAACATTGAGAAGAGGATGACAAACCTCATGGGTTCTGTTGGGATAGTTTTAGTCACATTTTAGGAGAAAGTATTGTTAGAAGTACAAGAACAGTTTTGTGCATATTAATTTTTTTTTTTTTTTTGGTCTTTTTTGTCTTTTTCCGTGTCCGGCAACGGATCGCAACCCTCAGTGTTGCCCCCGTACCGGACCGGGGACCGGCAACGGGATCGCAACCCTCGGCGTCGCTCCCGTGCCTCGCTCAGCCAATGAGCGGGAACCGGTCTGTATGTGGGATCCGAACCCTCGGGCGGGAGCGCCACCGCGCTTCCCAAGCGGCGCACTATCCAGTGCGCCACCGGGCCGGCCCATACATATTAATTTTTTTACTATCACTTCTATCAGTGTGTCAAAGCTTGGGACATTTTAACTTTGCTTTTCTTCCTATATTATATCTTAAGGTGTGACTGCCTCTTTTTGGTCTAAGTATTTTGATAGAAAATACTGGGCTAGAATCTAGTGATATTTTTCCAGATCATATTGTTCTTGAAAACTAGTTCCATTTGAGAGGTACAAGTATTCATTTCAATTGTAAAGCACTTTATGAACCCTTAAGTATATCTGTTACCTTTTGCCATGCTAGAACTTTCCAAGTACAGTGAATTGTCACTAATTTAAATTAATTTTTGAAGTACATGTAGTACATTTTTTTGTTTTACGAAAGGCAGTTTTCTTTTTCTTTTCTTTTTGGCCGCTGGCTGGTATGGAGATCTGAACCCTTGACCTTGGTATTATTAAGCACCATTCTCTAACCAAGTGAACTAACTGCTTGGCCTACACTCAGATTGTTCTTTTTTTTTTTTTTTTTTTTTTTTTTTTTTTTTTTTTTTTTTTTTTCCTTCCAGTTTTACTTTTTCAGTACATACACAACTAGGTCCTTTCTTTTACAAAGGATTATAGATGATCTACCCTAATGAATGTATGGAAATGATTTAGCAAAATACAGATAAAGTTTCTTCATGCTTTGGGATGCCATTTTTTTTTAAGCAAGCCCTTTTCTGATAAATAGAAGCTGCTTTAAAATTTACCCTTATTCCATCTGAATTATTTCAAAATAATAGTTAAAATTAAGAGATTTTAATGGAATTGACATTGTAGAATTAAATGATATAGTGATACTGCTTATTAAAAATTGGAAGTGAATATAATAATAAAGAAGATATTTCTGTGACCAAGGAGTAATGTTTGAACTCTCTGCTCTGCCAACAGACCAAGTCTGTATTTGAGATTGGACTCTGCAGTAATAAAATGTTTTGCTATGCAGTTCTTGGATCCATCATGGGACAGTTACTAGTTATTTACTTTCCTCCACTTCAGAAGGTTTTTCAGACTGAGAGCCTAAGTATACTGGGTAAAGAAAATGTTATCTTTACAATTTATGTCTTTTGAATTGTTATATTTTCGAATGTGTTTATTCTGATATTCTTTTAAAATAGTGAAATAAGAAAAGTAACTGACTTGATTTGAAAAAAGAATATGCGCTATTTTTTTATGTTGGGAAGTTCCAAGGAGTCACTCTCCTAACTCTAGGGTTTTATTTTTTTTCCTTTTTTATAAGTTATCATTTGTTATAAATCATATTTGGTGATTCTGAAATGTAGCAAATCAAAGCCTGTTGTAAAGTAATTATAATTTATAACTTTTTAGTGCACATTTCTCATCTTGTATGAAGAGAAAACTAGACTTAAGCTCACCAAAAACCAAATTGTTGTTCTTTGAAATTACAATTTTAATAGTTAAACTAATATTTTACTGGTTTTTTTTTGTTGTTGTTAATTTGCACATTCTAGTTTCATGAAATGTCAGTCTGATGCTAAAAGCAGAAAGTTTTGTAAAGATTCTATGGAAATTACACATTATTTAATGTATAATATGTAAAAATATATGATACAGTACATTAAAAATGATAATGCATTTCAGAGTCTTCTAGGCTTTGAAATGGAAAGTAGTGATGCAAAATTTTTAATCTTCAGATAGGCATTTTCAATCAAATTGGTTACTGCTGCTTGAACAGTGCTTTTTAAAAGGGCTGTGTGATCTATTAACTAGAAAACTCCTCATGCTGGTGTTATTGTTAAGAGCTGGTCCAGGGAAAATGGTCAGAGGACATGGATCCTAGTTCTGCTGCTGCCCTTAGCTGTGTGACTTTGGAAGAGTCATTTTAATACCTTTGAGCTTTCTTTTACTTATTTTTAACTGAGGGTGATTGTACCTCCCTCATGGAATGATAGTGAAACAAATGTGTTTAAAAGCTGCAGTAAAATGCTAGCAAATGGTAAGCGATTAAGCTTGGTAAGAAATTAAGAATTGTAAAACCCAACTTATTTTCTCTTGCAGATCTTTTGTTTCTTTTGGGTCTCACTTCATCAGTGTGCATAGTGGCAGAAATTATAAAGAAGGTTGAAAGGAGCAGGGAAAAGATCCAGAAGAATGTTAGTTCGACGTCGTCGTCTTTTCTTGAAGTATGATGCATATTGCATTCTTTTATTTGCACACTAGGAATTGCAGTCTGAGGATCATTTAAAAGGGCAAGTTCAAGAGGATAATGAAGATTTTGAGAACTTTTTAACTTTTCATTGTTTAAAAATGAACATTAATGTTAAAGACTTGATTTGAGACTTTAACCTGCTGGCAGTCCCAAATGAAATTATGCAACTTTGATAACATATTCCTTGATTTAAATTGGCTTTTGCAATTGAGTGGAATTGCTTTATAAAGCATATGGGCAGTTATTTAATCAAGGGTAAAAAAGGCAAAACCTGAACCACCTTCTGCAGTTAAAGTGGTCTAACAGTAAATACACTGTTTATCTTAGATAGATATAGTTGGTTTGTTTTTTTTTTTTTTTTTAAATATTGTACTATTTATTGTGGTGGGGCTTTCTTACTAATACAAAAATAAATATAATCATTCAAAGGCATTCTGTTTGGTTTAGAAATTGATTCCCAGGAGTGCCATATTTCAGCTACTGTATCTCCTTTTTCCTGCAATGTAAGCAGCTCAGATATCTTGTGCTACCATTTTTATATCACGTTTTTGGCATAGGTTGTGACCATTGTCGGATCACTGTTCTTTTCTTTCTTTTGTGATTGAAAAGCCTATACTGAAGTAAATGTTTGCTTTTCTTAGTAAATGTAAATGGTTGCTTTTTTTTTTTTTTTTTTTTTTTTTTTTAAAGGTATGAGCCTTTTCTTTTTTAAAGGTATGAGCCTTTGGTCTAGCAGAATTAAATGCAGGGCTATCAAATGGCATTCATGTTAAAGTAACAGTTTCTGTAATTAATTTAATCATAGAGTGAAAAAATTTAAGATTGGGCTGTAATTTTAAACATATTAACATGACATGCCTCCTTTTTGAGTTAAACACACACACACACACACACACACACACACACACACACACACACACACACACTTTGTCAAAAAGCATTTTGTCATCCCCTAAGTAGGAACCCAAGTACCTCAGCTGAATAACTGAATCTTATTATTTTTACTCCTTTTTATGTGTTTTTAAGCATATTTCTTAGGAAGTATAGACTACTAAAAGAATAAAAATTCCCAAACTCAAATAGATGGTTTATGAACCAGAGTATAATGTGGGAGATTCTGTGCTAGGCACACTTCATGCACCTCTAGCTTCTTTGACCTCAGTTGTAGCATAACCCTGAATGTGTCCCTTCTTTTACTTCTACCATTTGTTCTCTACCTTCTTTTTATTTCATTGGGCATGCTAGAGAAATAGATGGGTTTGCTTTGTATAATGCCATCAGTTTTTATGAAAGCTTGATGAGGTGAGGTACTAGTAATTTGTTATGAGTGTGTGGCAAATTTGGGCCAGAATTTTAAAAGTAGATATTCATTCTCTTGTTGAACATTTCTTTCTAAAAACAGAAATCTTACAAGTCTCACATCTTGTGCTACCATTTTTCTTTTTGTCTTTTTTTTCGTGCCCGGCAACGGATCGCAACCCTCAGTGTCGCCCCCGTACCGGACCAGGACCGGCAACGGGATCGCAACCCTCAGTGTTGCACCCGCACCTCGCTCAGCCAGTGAGCGGGAACCGGTCTGTATGTGGGATCTGAACCCTCGGCGGGAGTGCCGCCGCGCTCCCAAGCGGCGCACTGTAGCAGTGCGCCACCGGGCCGGCCCCTTGTGCTACCATTTTTATATCTCAAGTTTTTTTGCACAGGATGTGACCACTGTCCGATCACTGTTTTTTTCTTTCCTTTGTGAATCTTACAAGTCTCAAATTCTCAAAGGTTTAATTCTTCTTGAAGTTAGTGAGTTTTTTTTTTTTTAATTTTATAAACTGTCAGGATAAAGCACTCTTTAGCTTTTAATTCAATATTAAACTGCAAGTGTTAACACTAAAATATTGTTATTGATAGGGAAAATATCTATCCTTTGACAAACAGTTGAGAGTATAAGGAGCTGAGATGTCTGCAGTTTATTCTACTTTACCCTTTAAAGCTGAGTAGTCAAATGTACATTGCTCCATCTCAGTAGCTGGAACATGAAAGCCATTGTGTAATCAGCTTTTATCTTCAGTGACTTGATGTTTCATACCTAAATTTTGTATTGATTTTTCCCTCTGTTACAAAGTCTTGGAATACACATTAAGTGCATGTCAGTCTTTTTTGCATTTTAGGTTCAGAGCATGACTCATAGAAAGTAAATATGTGCCTATCCTTTTGTTTGGTTTTTGAACTATAAAAATAAAACGATTTCCTTTGATAAGTTAATGACTTCCCAGTTGGGACTGTTAGCACTGAAATTATCCATATGGATGGCAAAGACACAGAAATTAGGGGAAATTCATAGTATACAGAATCTATGATTTACAACAAAGTTAATTGTACAGTACAGATCCAGATTTTAATTTTCTGTAGTATACTAATCCAGATTAACATAGATGATTTAAATGTGCTAGTATCTAAATTTTTAATTTTTACTCTATTTCCTAGCCCTAGGATTTGCTAGAGTCCCTAACAATGCTAATTTATTTGGCTTTTTCCCTGTTAGACTACCTCATGAAGTTATTTGGCTTCAAAGTGGCTAAACATCAGGGGAGAAAAGAAAGGAGCTTGAAATAATTCACCAATTAGGTAGACACTTCTCAAATGATTAAGACAGTGACATAGAAACAGGACTGAGCATGTTCTCTCACATTTGTGCTGAGCATTGCAACAACCCAACCTGAAGAATCTACCCACTCAGGATTCAGGCTTTATTTAATAGCAGTGCCCACCTTCACAAGAATAAGATGTGTTATTTACCTTTCATATCCATGCAGGGTACATCTGTTACATTGATTGTCTTTCTGAAATCACTTTAAGTTTTGATCTCTTTCATATAGTATAAAGTGAGTATTGATATATCATATTTAGAAACCTTAATTAACATTTTCTGTCACTTGGCAATTCATAAGTATTTCAGTTCCACATGTGACTTACCCAAGAAGTTAGATGGATGAATTGATTGTCTTCTCTTTAAATGTTTATTTAGTACCTGGAGTGTGCTAGGAATAGAAGGAAGATGGCATCCCCGCCCTTCAGGAGCTCATGGACACAATAGCAGGGAATATAACTGTTAACAGGCTGTTTCAAGAAAGTTAATAGTGATCTTTGCACATTTATTTCAAAAATACACATACATTAAAGTGAATACAGCACACATTTCAGTAGAAGTTTCCCTTGATGTTGGCATTTGAAAATCTTTGAAGTGCTTTTTTAGACTGAGTTCCTACAATCCAAACAGTAGCTGATTTGCATACTAAAACATGGTGTGGATAAATATTAAAACTAACTTGTAGACTGTGCAAACAGATCATCCTGATAGTTAAGCGTCCTTTTGAGCTCATTTAGCACTTGGTATGACTACTGACTTGTTTGACTACCTTATTTTGGGTTTTGGTTGTCAAGAGTTGTTTATTGCTAATAACAAATAATGGTTAACCAGCCCCTGGTGTTAATGTAGATATAATTGTCTGCAAACATTGTTGTAGGCTTAGGTTTATAAAGAAATAAGAGGTAGTATCTTGCCTTCAGGAAATTCTGTCTTAGCTCTGGAGACCAATGTGAATACATTCAGTACAATGGTAAATGCTGTCCAAAATACTACAGGAGCTAAAAGAGAAATAACTTCATGGGAGGAGGTTATCAAAGAAATTTCCTAGAACTAGTGGCATCTGAATCAGGCCTTAAATTGGGAATCTCCAGGTGAAAAGCAGCCAGACATTGCAATCAAACAGCATAGCCTCTGCAGAGGTCTGGGTGGGGGCTGCAGGGAACACGTGAAAACCATGAAGCATTTGGCACCATTAAGGCAGGAGATACAGTGTGAGGGATTGGAGAAGAGAGGCAGGAGCCTAGTGGTGAAGGTAGAGACAGACAGTTGACTTGTCTGAGTATGCTGGAGGGTTTCAAGGTTATGAAGTGAGTTTGTTTTTTTGTCTCAAAACATGCTGATGGAAGCACAGAGGGTCAGTTGTAAAGACTAGATTAGGAAGACTGATTAGAAAATTGTGGAAACTTAAGGGGTAAAGGGGTAATTAAGCTGTGGTGGTCAGTATGGAGAGGAAGGCTTAGAATTTCTACCTACTAAGAGACATGCCTAGACGAAAGAGAAGGAAAGTATGGAAGATAGTTTCTAGCCTTTGGCTTGAACTGTAGAGCTGTTAAGAGAATAAGCTGAGCAGGCTTTTGTGGGACATGGGTCCATTTGAAATATGAAGTTTGTGGTGTTCTTGAGATTTCCCAGTGAATGTGTTAGAGGTTTCTAAGCACAGAATCAATTTAAAGCCAAGTCTCATTAATTACAAGCTAGTAGAAAAACAATTTCCCTTCACAAGCATCACATTTATTTATTGATTTTTTTGATAAAAGTAAAGCAGTAAATGAAAGTAAACTCACCTTGAGAGAATAAGATTTTTTAAAACTTCCTTTTGTATACTTAATCTGCCAACAATTGTATAAATTCAAAACGCAAGGGAAAAGATAGAATATTTCAGTCTTCTTTGTCAGAGAGCTTTCAAAATGGATCTGTTATTAGGGTTACTGACTGGAAAACACTGATCTGAATTATTGGTAGCATGTCTTTTTGGTATTTGCAGTTAAGACACACTGTTAATAGGTGGGAGTATACACGAGAAATATATCAAAGAACTGCGTAGCTTAGGGTGAAATTTGCTGTGCGAGGAAACCCCAGTGAGTGAATAGCATTAACATTAAAAATAGTTACTTGCTCTGAACAAGTACTTATGGCAGGAGAGTCAAAAACAATGTTGGTTCGTTGTTTTTTGTTTATTTTTTATTTTTTTATTTTACTCATTCTTCTTTGGACTTTTCTAGCCTTATATACCAACACAATCCACTTCCAGGTCTTTTTGGACAGTATTCCTTCTATTTGAAATTCTTTTTCCTCTGCCCTAATTTTGAGAATTTTTACCTGTATTTCAAAGCTTAGCTGAAATGCTAACTAGGATGGCCTTTCTAGATTGCTCTAAAGGGGGTGTGTGTGTAGTACAATTTCTTATAAATGCTATTTAAAAAAAAGTAAATATACTAAGTTTGGGCATAAAATTGTGGGGTTTTATTTTTTAGAAAGTATTGAAAATTTGCGTCCAAGCTACTTTGTTGATAAATCTAGACAGGAATTTGGTTTCTTCTCTTTTTCATTCAAAATAAATTTAAGAATTGAAATTTGGGGAGACAAGTGAAAACAATTACTTCAGCCATTAGTTTTGATTCTTAGAAATTCTTTTCTAATCTAAACCTACTGGTGTTCCTGAGTACACACGAGTGTGTATGATGTGGTAGTAATGGCCCATATTTGTGTAATTGCTCCATTTAGACTGGGTTACTTTTGCAGGTTACTGTACAGACCTGACTTTGCTATTCATATTCCCCCTTTGCTCAGTTCTAGCCAGATTGACAAATATCCTGGAAAGGCCCACATTTCTGTGGTGTCTCCAGGGCTGTTAGCCTGGCATATCTGTCCCAGAGTTGCCCATATCACCATTATTTCTTGAGCAATAATTGCATAATTCTATTTAGTAATAACCCTTTGAGTAGAAACCACATCTCAGTGTTACGAGTACTCAGTGCCAGAAATTAGTCAAACTGTTCTATATCGGTTCCAGAGGTCCATTTCTGGATTCTGTATTTTTAGCTTTTGAACTCAAAATGTGCTTTTTAATACCATTAAAAAAAATGCTAATCTATTCAACCACATTAAAAGCAATTTTCTGTAGTAAGTATACTGAAATGCGCTTTAGTTGAGAAGTGACAATTTAGTGCCATCTTATGGTCATAAAGAAAATACTATAATGCCTTGCCAGTTGGCTCTCTTCTCACCTCTGCATCTTACCAGTGTAATATGTATATGTGAGTCTTAAAAAGTATTATCTGTGGAGCAAAATATAGGCGGCCCCAACCAAATAGGTGGGTGTATAGAAAAGTCATGACAGACTTTACATTTAGGCATTATTAGATCAATTTTAGGAAGTTATAAATTAGTATGTTTTTGTTCATGTTCTTTTCTCTGTATAGTTGCATAATAGGATTGCATTAGATTTTAAAATTATTGTTCTATATGGAGCTGGTCTGAATGGCTCATGAGTTAGAGGTGTTGCAAGTTAAGAAAACAGCTTTTTTTTTTTTTTTCCTTTTTGTCTTTTTTCGTGACCGGCAACGGATCGCAACCCTCAGTGTCGCGCCCGTACCGGACCGGGACCGGCCACGGGATCGCAACCCTCGGCGTTGCCCCCGCCCGTCGCTCAGCCAGTGAGCGGCCGGTCTGCATGTGGGAACCGAACCCTCAGCGGGAGCGCCACCGCACTTCCCAAGCGGCGCACTATAGCAGTGCGCCACCGGGCTGGCCCTGAATTTTTAACATTTAAAAAATAAAACAAACAAACCTACCTTTTTTTTTTTTCTCCTTTTTGTCTTTTTTTACTGACCGGCAATGGACAGTTTATTTTAATCCTACTTAGCTCACCCCCATGGAGCTATAAGGGTCTTTCAAAAAGTTTGTGGAAAAATAGAAGATAAGAAGAATATTTCTATGTACTTTTTGAAGTACCATCATGTTATTGAGTTTCGAGGTTGGATGCAGGCCAAATCTGCCTGCTGCCTGTTTTTGTAAATAAAGTTTTATTAGAACACAGCTACACATATGCATTTACATATTTTTTATTGCTGCTTTCATGATACAACTGTAGAGGTGAGTAGTCACAGTAGAGACCATATGGCTCACAAAGCCTAAAATATTTATTATCTGACCCTTTATAGAAAAAGTTTGCCTTTGCATTTAGTTATTCAAAAAAAGGAAAATAGGTCTGTGCATTGCATTCAGTGGAAGTGAAGTAGCATCAATTTTCTCTATCCTCCAATTTCCCAGCAGGATGTTCTCTTTGGGATGGATGCACTTGGTAGCACATTTTTTTTTGTCAGTGACTCTTCTGATTCTCCACCAAGGCTCCTATGTAGAGAAAGTCAGAGTGATTCTGTCCTCAGATAATCATCAACAATCAACAGGAAGGACATGCCAACTGTTATGAGTCCCATCTCATCGTCAATGCTCCTTATTCTTGTAGTGGGTGGAGTGTTCTGTGCTGTCCCATCTAAGTTGTTGTGTCCTTACTCACCTCCGCCCCCCTGTCCCCCACCCCTATTCTCTACTCATCAAGCTTTTATCCATCTGAAGCAGAGACTACTCCTGCCTGGTCTGTCTCCTCCCTCCCACCCCCTTGGATGCACAAGAGAAGTGGAGATTTCCCTTTCATAGGTTGTACGAACCCAGAGAAACAGGCTGAATTTGAATAAGCTAAAGTATGTAATCTTGCTTAGAGAAGACAAAGTATAGTAATAGTAGAAAGCAAAATATCCTAATAGCCCAGTCTTAGGGGAAAAATATATTTTCTAACTCATTTTTTCAGAATAGAGCATTCTAAACCAAAATGTATTTGCATAGTACAATTGTCCTTTACACTCTGTGAGAGTTGATTGGCCATGGATTTTGGTATCTGCCGGGGGTCCTGGAACCAATAGCCCAGGAGTACGCAAGGATGACTGTACCTATGTTTATATATATGTAATAAGTACAATTTATATTGAGAGAAAAATTTAACTATCTTAACCAAATATAGTCATATGCTGACAATGATGTTTTGGTCAATGACAGACTGTACAACAGTGGTCCCATAAGATTATAATGGCTATACCATATACCCTAGGTGTGTAGTAGGCAATATCATCTAGGTTTGTGTAAGTACACTCAGTGATATTCACACAATGATGAAATCACCTAACGACGCATTTCTCAAAACAAATCCCCACTGTTAAGCTATGCATGACTGTATATAAAATGTTATCAAGACTAGTAGAAATAGAAGAGATTGTGTGTGCATTGTGACATATTGACTTGAAATTTGCTTTCTCTCCCTGAACACAAAATCCAGTGAAACTAGCTGGAAACACTTTTCCTTGTATCATTTCATTCACCTATTTCTCCCATTTTAACAGACTGGTATATGGCCTCATGCAGTCACGCTTTTGAATTTTAAAACTTCCTTCCTCAACATGAGGTTCTCACCATAGAATTTTTAAAGCTGGATGGACTTGAATTTTAAGCATTATTCAGACCTCTGAAAAGAAATGCAAAAGCAGCTTATTCTGTATGGCTCAGAAAGCTGTTGCTGAACGTGGAGAGGCATGTTTTTAATACATTTATCCAAGAGAAAGAATATTGAATTTCAAATCGATTCAAGATGCAGAATGACTTTCAGCTGTCATGACTGAGATGTGTCATCGAAGACATTATGACATAAATACTAGTACCTCACATCGATCTCACTGAAAATACAAGGTCATCAAATTTGTAGTCAGGTAAGAGTTTACCCTTATACAGAAGTGAAATTCTTTCTCCTGGTCTTGGTGACAGCTTTCCAGGTGCTCCTTGTGTGCCAGCCAGCCAAATAGTGCATGGTAGAGAGCAACATCCAGTGAAACCTGGCAACCTCACTAAGGGAAAACTGGGTTAAACCTTCTTAGCACTATGGAGTAGGACCAGGATATAACCCCGGCAGTTGGAGGAAGAGGAAATTCCCAGAAAGCGATATCTGCTCTTAATTATTTTTTAATCTTTAAATATACCCAGGGCTCTTTCAAATTGAGTTTAAAAACAATACAGAAAATTCTCTGACAACAGGAAAAAGGGTTGGAGGAACATGAGTACTCACATGGGGATAATTCCTTCTGGTCTTGGTTGCCCATTGGCATTCTCTTAGCAATTCTCTACTCTTTCCAGTATGTCTTTGGCATGACAACTCTACTGAAAGTTGCTGTAATATTCTTACATTCTTGCTCTTCTTGTTTTCTTAGCCGTATTTGATAGTGTTGAACTCTTTTGCCTCTGCAAAATTCTGTCCTTTGCTTTGGCAACCCTGGTCTCATGGTGTCTTGATCTTTGTGCTGCTCCACATTCTCTCACTTCTTCCCAGATCCCTTGCTTTACTCTTAATTTTCATGTGTGGACATAACAATAATGGCTGTCATTTATCACGAGTTTTTAGTACCAGGCACTATGCTAGGTAACTTAAAAGTACATGCTATTTTATCTTTAGACAATAATATGAACTACTATGATCCTCATTTTACAAGTAGGGCAACTGAGGCATAGTCATTGACTCACTTTTATTCACAAAGGAGGAAAAGGTACTTCTAAGCCCTTTGTAGCTATATGCACTTGGATAGGTCCTTATCTTTAAGATACGGTCTTTATCTTCTGAAATTCTAATTAATTTGAATTCTTCTCCCAATATCAGTTGACATGGAAGAGTAGTAGAGATTATATTTACAGGATGTAATTTAAATTTTCAAGGTCCAGGTGTCTCAAAAAAGGCTTGTACAAAATAGATACAAGTATAATTTTATCCCCACTAAACACAGAATGATTACATTATAGTAAATGTTTTTCTCTCTCTCCAGCTTTATCCCTAAAGTATATTCATCTTAGCCATCCAGAGTTCCTTTTGTTACTTGAACTGCTAATTGAAGACAATTTCCAAAGCCTGAGGTGAGATTTCATTTGCTAGAACTGAATCAGAAAGAGCAGGATCTAAAGACTTCTTTGAAAACATAGGAAACAGTAGATTTTAAAAATGGAACATGGGATGTATAACATTCTGCTCTTACACAGAGGTGTTCCCATTGCCTCCTATACCTGACCTGAATTTTATCTCTATCTTGTAAAGCCAGGCCAAAAGCCAGGTGTGAGAATCCTCCTCTGATTTAACTTCTCTTCATCCTGATGACTCCTGTCACCTTACTGTAGTTTTTAGTCTGCATTTTGCCTTTTGCACCTGATAGACTGCTTTATAAAATGTTCTCTTGTTATTTTATTGTGGGTTGTCTTCCCAAGCAGCTTAAGAATGATTTTTGGAGGTCAGGTACTATGTCATTCTTTGGTGAACCCCTTTAGATTATCCTGTGAAGTGCCTGTGACTTCCCATCTAATACATACGGGAAGATGCACTAGGTAGGTAAAATTTCCTGAGTTCTCACAGAGAGTAAGAGTGAATAGACATTATTAGACTTGAACTTCTTTACTGCAAGGCTGGATCATTTCAATTGAATAAGCTTGATTGCGATAGCTAGAAAAGGGAACTTGACTTCTTACTACTGCTGAAGGAGAACCGTTGTAATGAAAGAAAAAATGATTGATGTAATTCATTTAACTTTTAATTAAACTCTTTAGCCCGCACACTCTCCAATTTGGTGCCTATCAAACCAGTTACTTGGTGAAGTAGAAATGAGTGGTTTTCCATGCAGGGTTGGTGGTTTTAAAAAGAAGCGTTGATGATAACTCAGGAAATAGGACACTCATATTGGTATAATTTCTAGATAAGCCTCAAACTCCAGGAACCAAGAAATAGAATTTTGTTCTAACAAAGTTCTTACATGCTTATGGTCCACATTACATCCACTGTTTTTCAAAAATACAGTTGTCCCTTGGTATCAGCAGGCGATTGGTTCCAGGACCCCCGTGGATACCAAAATCTACGGATGCTCAAGTCCCTTATGTATGAAGTGACATAGTATTTGCATATAACTTCTGCACATCCTCCTGTATACTTTAAATCATCTCTAGATTACGTATATACTTAATACAATTTAAATGTTATGTAAATAGTTGTTATTTTGTATTTTTTATTTGTATTTTTTAAATTGTATTGCTATTTTTTTTTTCTTCAAATATTTTTGATTCACAGTTGGTTGAATCTGCGGATACAGAAGCCACAATTATGGTGGACTGACTGTAGATGCACAGGACTACTCTTTTCTTGATCCTTCTGGGAATAACCGTCTCTTTGGAGACAAACAACCTCACTAAGGAGCCCCATGCACTCCTCCTTAAAAAAAAAAAAAAAAAAAAACCAAAAAAATAAAATTTTCTTTATTTTAAGAACTCTTACTTGAAACAGAAGCCAGTTTTTAGAGTTGAACATTGTAGGAACAAATGACATGTGTTTTTGCTTTTTGCAAATGGCTAAAGCCAGTTAGTACTTGTGATGTGTGCGTTTGACACTGGCTGGGCTTATTGCTCTTAAGAGCATGGTGCTTCTAGGAAACTGGAGAGAATTGTTTATCATGTTAGGAACTGGACATAGGCCTGTTCAAAATATAATAGCTTAAAGCCACCTTTATGGTTACTACTGATGGAATATACCAGTGGGAGAGGTAGAGAAGAAAGGAAGAACACAGTTTGTGAGTACAAGTAAAATGAAGGTTGGAGTATACTTTCAGATCTTGCCCAAATGTATTCATTCCACTTGTTGCTTTTTATTTTCAAGTTCTTTATTTGGAACTGGCCAGGACTTTCATAACTCTGTTGGTATTTGTAATTTTAGCAGCCTCTAGTATTTTTCAGAGCACTGCCGTACAAACATGTTTGACTATAATCTACAGTAAGAAATACATTTTGCACAATCACCTAATACATGATATGTGTATCTGGTGTTTTCCATTTTAATTTTTTCATTTAAATGACACATTAAATACTTTTCACATCCCATTAATGGGTCAAAACCCATAGTGTGAAAGCAGAACTAGAATCCAGTATTGCTGCGTTATTCCATTTTCATTTTTTCTCATTCTTTCCTCCTCCTCTAGACCTAGCAGCTGAAGATGTGTTTCTTATTTTGCAGGGGCAATTATAGTTTCAAATTGTTCTTTAAAACCTGGAGTGGGGCCGAGCCCGTGGCGCACTCGGGAGAGTGCGGTGCTGGGAGCACAGCGACGCTCCTGCTGCGGGTTCGGATCCTATATAGGGATGGCCAGTACGCTCACTGGCTGAGCACGGTGCGGCCGGTCTCAAAAAGGACAAAAAAACAAAACAAACAAAAAAAAAACACCTGGAGTGAACCTAAAGTGCTCATCAACCCTACTGTGGTATCATTTACTAAGTACTTTCAGTATATAGTTTTCTGTCTGGCATTCTCACTTCTGTCTTTCACAGCCCCGACTTTTCATACTAAAGTACAAGAGAAAACTGTTTTTAAAAATTCTTGAAATGATAATTAGCTTCTACTTGTAGGAAATAATTGAAGTAGGACTTTTACTCTTTTTGAAAACATAGCTGGCTAAACTGCTGCAATTTAAAGGTTATAGAATATTACTATTAACTTATTGAAATGGAGCATAAGAAGTACAAACATACTTTTAAATGTGCTTAGAAATATAGAAGTTTCTTAAAGCAGCTTGTATTTATTAAAAGAAGAATACAAAATACCTTGCAATTCAAAGATTATCTATTGCAATGTTTATGCTATAATAGGTTAGTCCTAAAGAAAAAAGTTCATTGTTCCAAGGTAGGTGACAAAACTTTTAAGTCAGAATTATACATCTAGTTTGATGCAGACAGTTTATTCAAGCTTGGAGGCTTCAATATGTTCCTCCAAGTTTTCAACCATTAACATTCCAAACCGATTGCTTCCCTCATACCAACACCTGGTATCTAAGGTGGTTCCCACTCTGTTCTTCAACCAGCTGGAACTCTTTTTCTTTTGCCTTCTTTTTTTTGAATTTGTTTTACCCTTTGGTAGGAATAATTCAGTAGGGGCGTATGACCTGGTGGCATTGAAAAGATGTTCATAAAGTTGCTGAGCCTCAGGACACATGCTCAGAAGACTTTCCACAGAGGTCAGTGCTAACAGTTGTTGGCACAGTCCATGCACCAGGCTTCCACTGTACAACCTGTTTAATGGGAGAAAAATGTGTGTTGGAAAAGCACTGGTTCAGTGCAGTAGAACAGCTGTTATTAACATGCCTTCAACAAATGCATCTAAACACTGACAGCTCTACTGCTTCTATAAACTTCTTATTAAAATCAGGAATAATCTGTTTCTTGGAAAGACCTGAGTTGTAACTATAGTGATTACTTCTTGGCTGGTGATATTTAAAAGCTTTTTATTAACAAATTAAATGATAGACACTTACTGGCTTTGCATCTAGCCCCAAGGTGAGCAGGCCTCTTTAACACTTCAAAGAAAAGGAATTTAAAATGACCTTGATAAGCCAAACAGGCAGTTTGTTAAAATATGAAAAAATTTAATGACATCATTTGCAAGGTCACTCAGTTGGACTAAAAACCTACTTTACAAATATAAAATGGGATTACCTGGAATCCACAAATTTACTATATATGACTTAGAGCCAGAGCTGATCAACTGGTGCCTTAGCAAATCAGTGGAGAACCATCACTTAATCAGTATAAAATCATTTTTAAAAAAGCCTTGATTACGCTGAGATGCAAGAACAGTCCTCCTGCTGAAATCATTATTAAGAGAACTGATTCCTGTTTTGTTTTAAAGTTATTTGTGGTAACTAGAGAGGACCCAGTCAAGACTGATCTAAGTTATTAAAGGAAAGGAACAGAGAATCTATAGGTCAAAGGCCAATTAATCTTAATTGGTAGAGGTTTTTGGGTTAGCTCAGATATGAAGCCCAGAGATAACTTAACACTAATTACTGCTAGGAGGCTTTTCACCTTGAAACATATTTAAAGTCCCAACATATTTTGAATGCCTCCATATATCACTTACTCAAAATTTGCTAGGCACTAGGGCTACAACAATAAATAAAATGGACAAGTCCCTGCCCTCACAGATCTTACATTCCAGGAGAGAGAGACAAACGAAGCATATATATAGTCTTACATGCTCAATTTTCTAACCATCTTTTTATCTTCCTCTCTCTAGTGCCTCCTGGACGGATAGTTACCAAGATGTCCAATCCTTTGATCCTACCACTTTTTCACTAGCCCACAGCATACCGCTATCATTTCTTTCTTTCAGAGTAAACTCCACAGTCAAACATTATAATCACTCCTTGGCACACAGGCTCAACTCCCTTACTGCCTTTCCCTTCTTCATACTTGCCTGGCAAAACAAAAACCCTAACGTCCACTATTATCCATCTAATAGTCATCTCAATAGAATGAAAGCTCCATGATAGCAGAGGTGGTGGTGGTTGTTTACTACATCCTAGCACAGAGTAGGCATTTAATAAATATGAGGGTACTTCAAAAAGTTCATGGAATGATCCATATTACCTTTTAACTGTATTTTTCCACAAACTTTTTGAAGTACCCTGATATTTGAATGAATGAGTGAATAGTATGCCAGGTGGTAAGAAATGCAATAACAGGGCCGGCCCGGTGGCGCACTGCGCTAGTGCGCCGCTTGGGAAGCGCGGAGGCGCTCCCACCGAGGGTTCGGATCCCACATACAGACCGGTTCCCACTCACTGGCTGAGCGAGGCGCGGGGGCAACACCGAGGGTTGCGATCCCGTTGCCGGTCCCGGTC
>NW_007726854.1:407154-422684 GCF_000696425.1 Galeopterus variegatus
GAAAAAAAAAAAAAAAAAAAAAAAAAAAAAAAAAAAAGAAATGCAATAACAGAGTAAAAGGACTAGAACGACTGGGTGTAGACAGTAATACTTCATTAGGGTGGTCTGAAAAAGCATCTATAAAGTGATATTCAAACAAAGACCTGAGGGAAATGAGGGAATGAGTTACATCCTAGCCAAAACTGTCTCTTTTTCGCCCCTCATTAACCTTTTACTTAAAGGAATTGATTTTTAAAAATTGGTTCTACTCATGGAAACATTCTTTGTGAATATGGAAATAATTTAATATTTTTGCTGTTTCCAGCTCTTCAGCTACAGCAGTGATCTGAGGTGAATTACACTAAGATTAATTTTTGTGAAGTAACTTCTTTGCCTTAAATGTAAATAAAAATATTTACTTTTGTTTGCATCCAACTAAAGTTTCCCATGGTGCTTACCGGGTTAGGTCTGGCTCTGGAAGAGGAGTGGACAGCAGCTGATTGAGATACATCCCCATCTGGAGACAGCACTGCCACTGACAGAAGATGTGAGCTGTGTCTAAATCCAATCTTGTGCCCTGCTGCATCTGCTCCTTCACTCTTTGGAACTCTTCATACAACATCTTAGCACCGTTGTCTTGCGGATCTTCCTTACCTAGATAAGGAAACAGCCCAAGGGCAGTATTTTCAAAAACACTGTATCAACTTGTAATTTTCTCCACATATAAAACTACAAATTCTATAAAGAAAAATATTAGTTTAAAAACTAAAATGTTTTTCTTTTCTGGCTTTGTAAATGGTTTGCTGTATAAATTGAAATATTTATACTGAAACACCTTTTGAATCATAAACTAACTTTATTCAACCCCAAATAATTTACTTTTTCCTTGAAATATGATCTCTTCCACTGGTCCACTACCTGACCTTAAACATGTCTGCCTCTTAATTCTCCAAACCCTACATCTGTGTCTGTGAAAAATACAAATGATTATTAAATATTCTCTTTACTGTTCTCACTAATCTTCCTTTGATGGAAATCCCCAAGCTGTGGTGCATTTGTTTTAAAGAAACCACCCATGTGTTCAAAGCACATATTAACTTCTGTTCTATAGGGGAAAAGTAAAGTGTGACTCAGAATTTGGCAATCAGCTGCTTTATGTCGTAGAGGATAAGAGGCAAAAAAGCAACAACCGTAGCAAATAATGATGTACGTTTTTAGCTATAAGTTTCTGCAGGTTTGTTTGAGCAGGGGTGCACAAAATAACATCTGGACCAACTTGGAAGTAATAAAGAGGAGGCCCACCTTTTACCAATTAGAGAGCAGCAAGGCACTGAGCCTGCCTGGGTGCAGGGTCCACATTTCCTAAAAGAAAAGAAACAGACCCTTGACATTCCCCTTCTGTTGGATTCAGGTAAAAACTTAATAGGCTTGCGCACTGAGAATTTTCTTACACTGTGTTTATTTTTCAGTGAGAGGAAATACCCTAAACCTGTGTTAAAGCAGTAGTGGACCTTAACTAACTGGTTTTGTGTGAAGTTGGCTATCATGTAACAGTCCCTCTGACAGCTACTGTCTTTTTCATTTAAGTCATTTTTAAAAAGTAAACTAAAGTAGCACTATCCAATAGAACTTTCTGCAGTGATGGAAATGTTCTGTATCTCTGCTGTCCAATACAAGTAGCCTGTAGCCACATGTGGCTGCTGAGCACTTAAAATGTGGCTAGTGTGATTGAAAAGGTGAATTTTTAGTTTAACTTGAATTTAACTTTAAATAGCCATATGTGACTACTAGCTATGATATTAGATAGTACTGGTCTAGACTGTGGTAACTATTATACATGTTTAGATAGTGTTATATAGCATTCATAATCTTTTAAAGAGAATATTCCATTACAGAATAAAAGCTCCAATGCTTCAACATTTATTTCACTTATATTTAAATACACATCAAATTGCCTCAGTTTATTTCTCTAGTAGAAAGAGAAGTTACTATTTCTTTTTTTTTTTTTTTTTTCCTTTTTGTCTTTTTTCGTGACCGGCAACGGATCGCAACCCTCAGTGTCGCGCCCGTACCGGACCGGGACCGGCCACGGGATCGCAACCCTCGGTGTTGCTCCCGCCCCTCGCTCAGCCAGTGAGCGGCCGGTCCGCATGCGGGATCCGAACCCTCGGTGGGAGCGCCACCGTGCTTCCCAAGCGGCGCACTATAGTAGTGCGCCACCGGGCCGGCCCGAGAAGTTACTATTTCTACCATCACTAATTACATATTAATTGAAACTTACAGCAGAAAGGAATTAAAAAAAGATAAGTAAAATAGCACAAGCATGAGTGTTCATTGTAGATTTAAGTATATATGACAAGTTTCACTTCTGGGCAATTTTAAATAAGTTTCTTGTGATGAGGTTGCTGTTTGTTATATTAATGATGGGATGGGGAACATGGAATACAAAACGCAACTGGCAGAACACACTGTCAACACTTCACAAGTTAAAGCATTAGGTGCCACAGAGCAGGCGTGATTAGGCAGTGCCCAGGCACATCTCACTTGCAGTCAAGCCCTCCAGCACTGAGCCTGGCATGTGGAAGTATTCAAAAATATTTACCAATGAATGAATGATACTTTAGTGCCTCCAACTCTAAGTTCTGATGTAACTGATGGAAGTAAATAATCCAAGAATATTTTTTTGTGTAAACTCTTGAGTATATGCAGTTTGCAAGCAACATGCATTAGTATACTTACGGAATTTCCAGATACCTACTAGGGCTGTTGATCATGGCATGCAAGGGCCCCATCAGCATCCCCAGAAGTAAGGCTTGTAGATGGTGTAGCTTTGCGCTTGCCTCTGTGTGCTGCAACCAGTAGCAACTGACAGCAATGGGCAACTTCAATGAAGAAGGGATTGGCTCCAGGATACTCTGTTTCACCTTCAGAGTTTCCAATAGAAGCATCTTCCGCCTAACCAAGGAGAGCTGAAAATACACACCAAACATCCTGCAAGTTACTTTGGGGAATGTCTCCGTCCCCATAGCATGAAGAGACTTAATACAAATAGAACTGCTGTGTCAGCTGTTAAACTTACTGTGGGTAAAAGCCACATCCAAAGCATTTAAAACAATAAGGTGCTTAATAAATATGGTTGGTTGAATGGGTGTGCTGTCTACTGCTACGTAGCCTCTGCTTATGTCATTCCATCATCTCTGTGTAGACTGGTGAGCGTCTTGAGTGCACACATCATTTGGGAGGTTTGTTAAAAACTCAGTTCTTAGGCCTCACCTTCTAATTTTTGATTCAGTGATGTGAGAGTAGTCCAGGAATCTGCATTTTAACTAGCAGCCCAAGTTTCTCAAAGTTTCTAATTGAGAAACAAAGATCTATACTCAATTCTACCCTTACTTGCAATTGATCTAGGCATCACCACCGATGCCATTACTGATCACCTCCAGAAGAAGACAAACTTAAATTATACGCACCCTTAGTGGCATGTCATATAGCCTTCTATTTGGGTCCTGTTTTATGTCCCTTCCTTGCTGAATGTTATTGTCTTTTTTGTTCTCCCACGGGGATTGCCCCAGTGTGGCTACTTGTAGGTTAGAAGTATATTCAAGGGAAATAGGAACATTTTAAGGGCCACCTGCATTGTGCTTGCAGTAACACCACACTTAAAAACTTTTCATGCTTTAGAGTGCACTTCAAATAAAAGTTCAGAAGTAAACAGGGCTTCAAGCTTCTTGTTGAAATAGCCACACCTTAATCAATCTTAAGATTGAGAACCATAAGAGACCTTACAGGTCATACACATAGATAAGGAAATTAGGACTATTAAAGGTACAACGTTAAGGTGACTTCATAATCATACTTCAAGAAAAAAAAAGTTGTAGTCCTAGTGTCTGCATCCAGCCAGAAAAAGGATTTCCTCTTTCTTGAAGGACAAGACTAGCATAGTACATTTCTTAGCACCTAACACCTAGTTAGCATAAGTGTGGTTGACAGCTGAGAATAGATGTTAACCTGAATTAAAGCACATCGTAATTGACAAAGTAGTTTCATCACTGATTCATGAAAGCTTTAACTAGTATAATGATTTCTAAATACTGGTCTTAAAGTGATAAAATTTTAAAAATTAGAAATACGTAGCGTGCTTTACAGCATAATTGATCACACCTACTGGAAGTAGCATTAACTACTAAAATTTAAAACAAAAACTAATCTCCTAAACTGGTAAAACAACAACAGAAACACCAAATAAAGGTAAGAAAATACATTCTGTTCTGACAAGCTTAAATTATTGAATTCTAGAGCCAAGTTACAACTTTTATGAACAAAGAAGCGTCTGGGCTTTGACTTCAGAGATGTTCTGCCACTCACTGACTATATAATCTTGGGCAAGTTTCTGAGCTTTCTACAGTGTCTGATCATCTGTAAAATGGTCATTATAATAAGTTGCACAAGATGTTTCATCAAACCCACCCGTCCTTAGGCTCTTCCAAAAGGGGAACTATGCACACAGCCCTTGAAGCTGGTTAGGTTTTATCCCATATGTCAAGTTTCCCTTTCCCCCTGGGGAGTGGAAGCACAAGCCTGCAGAAGAAGCTGCCACAGAGAGGCAGAGACATCCAGAAAGAAGGTGGCCTTGGCACTGCCTCACTCCCCATGAATGACCCACTTCCATGTTTCTGTCCATTGCAACTAACATAAATGAAATCCTATCTCATATGGTTATTGTGGGAATTAAATGAGATTGTATAGTTTCTATCACACACAAAGTAGGTAAAGTATTATAACCACATCATGATAAAAACAAAATGAATAGGTACTATCACAAGGTTTCTATACTTACGACTGCATTTGGAATCATATTTGTGCCTTGTACTGTTGAGAATTATCATGGGCTAATTAGAGCCAACAGCATTGAGCTAAATACAGAATTGATTAATTCATGCCAAGGGAAAGCCAAATGATATCAAAGCACAGAGAGTGAACTAAATTTTTTTTTTTTTTTTGGTGGCTGGCCGGTACAGAGATCGAACTCTGGACCTTGGTGTTATCGGCACCACACTCTAACCAACTGAGTTATCCAGCCAGCCCCTAGAGTGAACTAAAATTTTGCTCTACTTTGAATACAGGTAAGTGATGAGAACACAATCATCTTCACTTGGTAAAAAATACGATCAGCATGCTATACTCCTTGGTTCAGTTGGATTTCCATATGAGGGAGAAGAGTCCTGATCCCTGTTTCACACCATATACACAATCAATTCTAGATAGATTGTGGATCTAAATGTGAAAGGCAAAAAACTTTCATGACCTCAGAGTAGGCAATAAGTAGTTTAAGTGAGTAAGGGGTACTCTTATGTGCTGCTGGTGGGAATATTACTTGGTACAACCACTTTGCAAGACCATTTGGCAATATACTAAGCTGGACATATGCATATCCAGTGACCCAGCAATTCCACTCCTAGTTATATATGCAATAGAAATGTGTCCATGTTTACTAAGTGATGTGTAATAGACTGTTCATAGCACTACTCATAATAGACCAAACTGGAAACGACCCAAATGCCCATCAGCAAAGTGGAAAAATCAATTGTGGTATATTCCCACAATGTAATGTGTTAACAGCAATGAGAAATGAATAATCTACTACTCAACGATAGGGATGAATCTCACATACATCATGTTGAATAAAAGTAGGTAGATGAAAGAATTCATTTATAAAGTATAAATACAGTCAAAACTATTCTTTGTTAAGAGGTGAAGATAGTGATTAAAGGGGTTGGGAGAGGGGTGACTGAAACCAGACACTAGGAAAAGCTGCTGAAATGGTGATAATGATCCTTCATCTAGGTGCCCTTTGCAAGGATATATTGAGTTTGTGAAAATTCATTGAGCTGTACAATTATCTGTGCACTTTGCTATATATATATATATATACATACACACACACACACACACACACACTTACAGAGGGATGAATTGCAAAGGGGCAAGAGGAGACTTTTAGGGGTGATGGATGCCTTCATTATTTTAATTATAGGATAGATTTACCGATGTAAACATGTCAAAACACCAAAGTAAACACTTTAAACGTGCACTACACTGTACATTAGTTATTTCTCAGTAAAGCCATAAAATTTTTTTAAAAATCCAATAGCACCATTTATGTTTGAGTAGAAGTATAATTTCAACAAAACATTATTCTTTAGAATGTTACTAATTTGAATTTTATTGGCGTAGATAATTTAATAAATCCTGTGAGAATCTGACGTATAAACAGCTTTCTAGTTCTGTAACCTGAAAATGTGATAAAGATCAGCTGTGTTACTAAGCATGATAAAAATGACTTATAAAATTGCTTGTAGGCTTGAACTATAAATGAACTATAAACACCTGATGGAGACACCATATCTGAGTGACTTGTATTTAGGCACGTCCCTTTCCAGGGACACTGGAAGCTGTGTCTATGGAATTGTTACAAGAAGAGCAGATCCTGTGGGGAAGCAGGCTTTTAAGCCAGTGAGACTCTTTTTCTTTCTTTGAGATATAATTTACATGATATAAAATTCACCCTTTGAAAGTGTACAATTCAGTGGTTTTAATATAGGCCTGAGGTGTCAATAACAGCTAGGCTAAAGAGGATAGTTCCTGGTCAGCTGTGTAGGCCAGTGATTGGCACTACTGACATTTGGGGGCAGATCATTCTTTGTTGTCGAGGGGCTGTCCTTTGCATTGTAAGATGTTTAGCAGCATCCCTGACCTTTACCCACTAGATGCCAGGAGCAACCACCACCCCTTCCACTCCCTAGGTAGTAACAATTAAAAATGTCTCCAGGCATTGCCAAATATCCTTTGGGTGGCAAAGTCACTGCTGGTGGAGAACCATTGGTGTAGACTGATACAGTGTGAATGGATTCTCACAGAAAAGTAAAGTCTAACTCAAACCTGCTGGGAGGCTGTGGTTGCTGTCCTACATTCTTGAGCAGACTAGTGCCAAGAGTAGCCTATGAGTCTTGTGAGTCTGAATATTTAGCTGGATCTAAGAAATCAGAAAACCCCCTAATGGGCTTTGCAATTGATTTTGTAAGTCTATCTGCATTTAATTTATAAACTTAATTGTGTTATCAACATAAGCAGTTTCACATCTATTTGTAATTTTTAATATACTTTTGTAATATTATATATTATAAAAAAGTAAAGATAACACTGGGATCCATGAAAATTTTTTTTCCCTTGAAAAGGGGATTTTTACTTGGTTTTATGAGTGTTACTTGAGTTTTGCAACACTGAATTAGGCTGAGCCATATTTTCATTACTAAACTAAGCGAATCACCATGATGCCACAAACCTAAAGTCTAAAAAAAGTCCCTATCAAATATATATATGTATATATATACCTAAGCATTGGTACTAATCTTAATTGAAGTCTGTTGTAGTGCGAGATGTTAGTTACACCTATGCTCAGTGCCTGTATGCACACTTTTCTTTGCAGTTCAGAATTTTTTCCTTTTCCTTTTTTTTTTAGCCACATAACATCATTCTATTGATAGCTCGTATCAATATAATAGTAATAAGTGTGAAGATAACAGACGACTGAAATACAGTGGAAATGGCATATAGCTAAAAGAGTTAGGTGTGAGTCTTAGCACTGACACTCTCTGGCTTAAGATATCACCTAGTTCATTTGAGTTCTAGTTTTCTCTGCTGTAACATGAGGACATGACAGCATCCAACTGCAGTTTGTTATATTAAGAGAAAATATATATGAAAGTACTATGTAACCTGTGAAGTACTTTACAAAAATTTATCATTAGTATTACAAATACTTACTTCATTCAATTTGCTTAAGTCAGAATGATCCTTGGGCAGTCCTACTGCATCAACAGTTGATGTTTTGATATTTTTATTAATCCTTTCCACTTCACTGAAAGCTAGAGGCTGAGGAGGCAGTGCATTCCAAGACATATTTTCCAGATGTGGCGAAGCATTCAGAAGAAGCCCATAGATGATTTGCCGGATAGGCTGAGATATTCTGTGGGCATTTGGTCGCTGCATGTTTTCAACTTGTGTGTGAAGAATGGTCCGTCTTAGGACCAGTGCATCACTGATGAAAGGAGATAGCTGGCCTTTGGCTAAAGCCACTAGGACCCATTCTGGTAAACCCAGATTCAAGGCGTCTGGACAGACATAAGTACCATACTGGAAGAAGTCTTGCAGCTTCACCTGGGACTGCTGGTACTCTTCCATGGAGCAGCAGAGAAGTTCCTTAACATTTTCTCGATCCTTTTTTGGAAGATATTTCAGAACACTATGTAGTGCTTCAGTAGGGTCAGCAAAATGAGACAACCAATTCAGAAGTCCCAGAACTCGGTGGTGTCTCCTCCCCTTAGAACTGGTAGCTCCGAGAGGAAGACGTGCTTTATTTAAGAATGTCTCCACGACAGGCAGATTAATATGGTCATTTCCACATAACACCGCAAAGAGAGGTAGTAGAGCTTTATTCATATTGCTGAAGTGATGGCAAAACGCATCAAGGGAAAAGCATTTGGCAGGAATATAGTTTTGTGTGCCCTTAGTAGTGTTCACATTTCTCCACTGAAAGCTATTCAATGGGCAAAACCCAGTTTTCAGGTCGAAAATGCAAAAGTCACTATCAGATGATAATACAGGGCAATTCCAATGATTAGCAAGTGTCATAATGTCCCGATCTGCTTCTGAGAAGCACTGGACAAAACATACCTGCAGCTTGATCAAAACCTGTATGAACACTTCTCGGATGAGTAAGGGACACACATACCCACCCCCACCAACAGAGAGGGAATGGGCCATCTGGATCTTCTCTCTAGCTCGATCCTTTAAAGTTGTAAGCTTTTTATTTGAAATGTCACATCCTCCATCTAATACAACATATGGACATATATTACAAGCAAACAGTGATTCAAAGAATTTTTGTGCAACATCTGCAAAAGAATCATAGTCTCCTCCATACCGAAGCTCCAAGTCTGAACTGAAGCAAAGTCTGTGGAAAAGAGCATAGCCATCAATGATAATTTTTGTGTCCCGCAACTTCAAATCAGTGAAGAACTCATTACCATGATCTTCCACAAAACTCATTAGTCCTCTGATACCCATGCTGACAGTCTGAAGAGTTTCCTATTTAAAACAACAGAACACACTTTCAATTGATGCTGGTTATCGGGCACCACATCATTCCAGCGCTATTAAATCATGAAGTGCTGTTTAGATAAACCATGTTAGGAGTCAACATCTCTGAATTCTTACCTTAATTCTCAGGCAACACTAGCTGAGTGCTTTCTCATTCTCTTGCTTTCCTCGTGGGTTACAAGGCACAAACTCAATTGTTTCATGAGTTTTGATCTTGGGATAGGGATGGAGTCCGCTGCTGATTCTAAAGGAAAATCAGTTAAAGTCCATTACTGACACACCAGTATAGAAGTTCTGTGGACTAATACTAAGATAGACAATAGTCACCTTCTTACAACACAGAGTATTTGTTTTGTGGGGTCAAAGTAAAAAGTCCTAAGCTGTAAAAAAGGATATAGTTATTAATCTAATAATAAGTCAGAAAGCACTGGGCTTCAGTAAACTAAAATGTGTAAAGATCGGTGATAGAGATCCAGTTTTTTGTTTTTTGTTTTTGACAGTCTGTGAACTTTCAGGCTTTGGGCTTGTGGGCCCTTCCTAATTATCATAGTTTTTGGTATGGGAAACTACTGCTTCATACCTCTAGGAACACACTGTATCCAGTTTCACCCCAACCAGGGGCTTCTTTCATCTTCTTATCTTTGCATATCTGGTTACCCAGTTACCCTTTTCCATCTGAGACCATTATTGCTGGTTTTTCCTTTGGCCTCAGCTTCAATATGGCTCAGTATGGCCTGAGTTACTAATCCTGTCTTTATTTAAAATAGTGACATTTTTTCAATCATGAATTTTCTGCATTGATTTTGATTTTTAGCGATACTGCATTAACATTTACTTATGATTACTGATTTTTTTGGCGTCCACTTCCATTTTGCGTTTGACTCACCTCACCCTAGTCCCAGCCCTGTCCATATCTCAGCACCTTACCCTGTATAGTACTTATTTCTTTACAAGTCTTGTAACGCTTTCGCGAGCAGAGGCCGTGTCAACTTATCCTAAACTAATTACAAGACCTTCCACAGAGTAGTTCAACAAACGAGAGCTAGACAGGGGAAAGGCTCTCAAAAGGTTTGATCTAAATCCTCAAACTCAGGGCTTCAAACACTGCGTCAACCCGGCCCTCACAACCCGCGCGCCGACCTGCAGCAGAGCTCACCTGCTCCGCCTTCCCGGAGGACGAGCCCCTCCATCAGACGCCCGCAGAAGCCCGGAGACGGCCAGCGGCCCTTGCACGTGACATTCCAACCCAAGGGCGGGAACCGGAAGTTCCTGGTATGACGTCCCTGGGAAGTCGGTTCCGTGAAGCCGGGGGCGCCAGACTGCACCAGGGGGAAGGTGCTCTTGGGCCCGGAGGCGCTAGGTCGGTGAAGAAGGATGGAATGTCCGTTGCGAAACGGATGCCGTCTGGTTAGGGCAGCTCGGCCAGCCCGGACCCCACTCTTCACCCGCCTGCTTGGGTCGGCGGACGCTTCCGCCTCGGTGACCGCCTCGCCCCGAACTCCCAGCATGCCCCGGGCCGTCGCCCTGGCGACGGTGCCAAACAGCCGTGGGCAGCGGCGGTCGGGAGCTCGGCAGGGGCAGCCGCCCCTAAGTTGAGGCCTGCCCAATTACGGGAGGGACTCGGGGATGCCCCCGGCGACGACGGGGAAAGGTAACGCGAGCCGGGCCCCCGCAGCGCCGAGGAGGGGAGTGGATTGAAGCCGCCCGGGCCGGCTCCCGCACCTCTAGGCCCGCATCCCCGCGACTCGCTCCCTTCTTGGACTCCTCACCCCCTGGATCCACTCCAGTCTTCGTAGACCAAGTGTTGGCCGGTGTCCCTCAATATACACCAACCCGCCTTGCGAAAACGTAAATTTTTAAAAAGTTGAAGAGACAAGGAATTGTTCGTTTTACCTTCAGTTTACGGTTTATCGTTAAGGTTAGATTCCTGCTTGAGCAGAACTTGGTGCCAAATCAGCTTCCTCTCGTTTATTACCGTGAAGAGAAAAACGCGGTTTCACCCTGTGCTGAACGCACTCTCGTTTCCCTCGTCTATTGCCTCCAGCCAGATGGGTTTCACCTGCAAGGAATAGTTTGCACAGGCGATAAACTCTCCCATTTTTCGAATATTTCTCATCCAGCTTTTTTTTTTTTTTAAATCTCTGTTGGTTTTATTGAGATTCTAGAATACGGCAACACATCATTCCATAAAACAGAACAGTGTTCCCCCATCCAGCTTTCTGAACCTCCATTTTAACTCCCCTTGGGCGGCAGTGGGTCTGCTAGACGCTTGTTTGCCCGAGCAAAGTTTACTGAACACCTAGTATATGCCGGGCGGTCAGCACTGGAGATACAGAGACAGGCACTAGAGATCCAACGGTAATGAAGGTGTGTTCCCTGCCCTCAAATTCATTCACAACCCATGAGGGGTGAGCGGGTGTGGACAAGTGAGCAGGTAGTTCTAGAATCTCGACAGCACAGTACGTTCTTGGGCTGCTCTGTGGTTTCACCGAGGAGACCAGTGGAGACCGGCGCAAACCTGGACTGGGAAGGGGTGAGCAGAGCTGAGTGTAAGGTTGCACGGAGGGAACCTCATTCCGGGATGCTCTGCAGCCCGAGCCAGACTGCTTAGGCACTGTGGGGTTTAAACCCTGCTCTACAAATAGGAGCCACTGTCTCTGATTGTTTCCTTCACTCAGTGGGGACCTTAATCTCATCTAGAAAATAAAGAGAACTACTGAGTGATCCAAAGAGACTTTTGAGTTGAAAAAGCTGTCTATACGTTTTTCTGAACAGCTTAATTTGGCCAGAAAGCATCACCTTATGACAGCGAAGGAAACAAAAGGTACACTTAGAGGCCTGTTCTCTAATTGTTTTTTCAGCAATAGATTCCACTATCTTTTCTTTGGGGGGGAAAAAAGCTGTTCACTAATCTCCTTACTGGCATCAGGTGAAACTTAACTGATTAATACATTATTTCGAGAAGGAAAATGTTATAAATGGGAATTTACTTATTTATATTCTATTTTGAGGATTTTTGTGGTGGTTTTATGGTTGACTGACACTACCATTGGCCACCATTATAAACGATAGGTTTTTGTGTTATAGCTTTGGAGTTGCTGAATATGAAAACCTAACTACAAGACATAGACATTCTTCAGTTTAAAATCATATTTTCATATAGATTTAAAACAAAAACACACTTTTCATGATTAACAAAACATCTAACATTTTGATGAAATAAAAGTGATTTTAGCATGCACCTACTCATATGAAACAGTCTTGCTTTTTGTAACTCTGTGATACATTTCATAGCTCCTTGAATTGCAGATTTACCTTAGCTAACATTAAAATACAATTCTAGGTTTAAATTGCATTTGTGACAACTTGTTTCTAATCCAGGGAGATTACTTTCTACACAGTGTGTATAATAGAAACTTCAGAAACTGGATCAAAATTTGCTTAGGATGGGAAAAATTCACTCTGAGTTCTTCTCTCTCCTTACATCTATTGTAATAAATGCAAAAACTGTGGTTTAAAGACGACAGGGGAAAAAATCTAAAGTAAATAAGCATCATCCTAATTTCTGGTTTAATCCTAACTCACTATTTGTAAACCAAAATAGACATAAGAAGAACGAGGAGAGCATTACAAAAAGGTTGATGCAAATGTATAGATTTAAAGAAGTGATAGTGTTCTTGTATTTTTTTTAAAAGTAGGTGGGGAGTATAAATCTTAAACAAATAAACAAGTTGTTGATTGTAAAACAGATGTAAATCCCAGAAGTTTGTGAAAAGGTGTCTGTAATTCAGTTTTACCAAATTTGGATGTACAAAGGAAGGTTCTCTTCCTATGAAAGATTGCCTTCTACTGAAATTTGCAATATCTCTACCTTTTAACATTTCTTTCTCAAGTTGTTAAAGTTGACCAGTATGGTGTCATACAATCTGCTAATCAAGGTGCAGGTATCACTGTCAAAAACTTACACTTTTTGTTAGGAATAGTTTAGCATCCTTTAGACTTGATCTCTGAACTTTTCATCTTTAAGGCATTGACCAACGCTACTTGGATGAATCTGACCTTCTCTTAGGAGACTTGAATGTTGTTTGTAATGAATAAACCAGTTCTGTCTTGTTTGGAACAATGTTGAAATTCCAAGAGTGTGTGAGTGTATCAACAACTCTTTCCACTTCTCCAAAGAGATTGATTGCAGGAAGATATATGCTTCAACAGAAACTTGGCAGTGGAAGTTTCGGAACTGTTTATCTGGTTTCAGACAAGAAAGCTAAACAAGGAGAGGAATTGTAAGTAAAAATACTTCATACAAATCTTGAATTGGTTGCCCCGTATGTGCAGCTCTTAGGTCTTTGTATTAAAGCAAGAATTTAGTAGAGATAGAAAAGCTCCTTGACTGATCTCTTCAGATAAGGTTTTTAAAGACATTTCAGAAGGTGAATGAAGTAGCCAAATGACCTACAGAAGGGAAATGGGGTCGATTATGTGAAAATAAGATTTTTATGCATATCAGTCTCAACTGCAAAATTGCTTCTGCTTAACTTGATTAGAACTTCTTGAATGAGAAAATAGAATTGTTCATAATGACTGCATTTTTAGAAATGTCGTGAAATGCAAATAAACAGTAATTCATATTTGAGGTGAATAGGGTTTACAAAAGGACATATGGCGTTAATTTTCTTTGTCTTTTCTATGGAGGAGATTTTCAAAATCTGTAATCAGAAGGGCCTCAAATTAGATATTTAAACCAAATGGAAGCTCCCATTTAAAATTAGCTTTTATGTTAATGACTCCCTTGACATCTCCTTTCCTTTGATTTTGATCAGACCTAAACTTTCATAGTAGAGAAAAATTCTCAATAGCTTTGTACAGTATGTCTCTTACAGATAAGGGTAAAGTTTTACTTTTAGCTTAAGATTTTTAAGATAAAAATTCATTTTTGAATTTGTGGTAGTGAAAAGTTAGTTGGAACAAGTTCAGATAAGAAACTTGTACATCAGAAACACAGGAGAAAGAGAAAGCAGGCTTTAACCCCAGAAGATCTAATTTCCATTCCATAATTTATACTTTTATTGAGAGGTTTTTAGGCTACTTCAAGTTATTCCAGCTTTTGCCCATTGGATATTTAAGTGTGGATTTAAAATCAGTATCATAAACGCTTTTCTACTTCTTCATATGTCATAGGAATTATAAAGGTAAATGTTACTATTGCTACTACTACATTATTTTAAAAATCAACCTTTTAAATGCTCTCTATGTTCAGAATTTTTAAAGGTTGTAATTATCTATAATTTATAGTTTTCAGTTAATTCCTATATGAAGAGCTGCCATTTTTCTGGTGTCCTTAGAACATACATTATGACTCCTACTAAAAAGGTTTTTCTCTCTTACATCCTAGAGGTGCTCTTCTAGCCATTTAGCAAAGGATGGTAAATTTCTTATAATTACTGGAGAGTATTTATGGAAATGTTACCAAACCAAATTTGTGTCCGTCCACCTGTGTACAGCTAAGCCAAGACACTCACACCAGGTTGCAGAAGGGAAATAGGCATTTAATTACAATGCCAAGTAATTCGAGCAGGGACAGCTAATGCTGAAAAAAACCCCATGATCCTCGAAAGTTTATAAGCAAGGATTTTTTAAGTAAAAACTTGTAGATTTGGATGGGGCTGGGTGAGTGGCCTGTAGATGCTTCTGACTGGTTGAGTCTCAGATGATAAGGAATAGTTCTTGGACCCTGTCCCTCAGTCTTCTGGCTCCAATCAATCCGGTGGTTTTGTAGTCCACATTTGGTTAGCATTTTCATCTGGTGGGAAAAGTTGGGTCTCGTTCTC
The DNA here is from genome assembly GCF_000696425.1 of Galeopterus variegatus. Taxonomy (NCBI): domain Eukaryota; kingdom Metazoa; phylum Chordata; class Mammalia; order Dermoptera; family Cynocephalidae; genus Galeopterus; species Galeopterus variegatus. Next base: position 422,121 of record NW_007726854.1, read on the forward strand.
TGTGAAAACATCTCATGGATACATGTCAGGATAGTATCTTTGATCCTTGGAGTCTAGAGGCTCCCTCCTTATTGCTTAGGCTACATCTCATGTGCTCAGCTGTTTCTTTATACTCCCTTCTTTGATTACTAGTCATAAAACTCAGCTCCACAATTGTTAGTTGGATAGCCCAGTTCCAAGATTTTAAATCACTTTAATTTGGGGAGACCAAGGCCACAGACTGCTTTCATCTAAATTTTCAAGGGGCTTTATCAAGGAGGGGGTAACTGCTCAGTTTTCAAACATATTGAGAGTAATATCTAAATCTGACCCAGAACTTGTAAAAATCACAGTGTAGGACCATATCTAATTTTGCTTTCTTCAACTAATGAGGATTGTGAAGAATTTTAAGAGAATTCACAGGGGGGCTAAAAAGGTGATTTAAGGGATGTAAAACAAGATGTATGAAGACCAAACTTGAAAGCTTCAGACATCAGATGATGAGTGAGTGTGGAGTTAGGGGAGCGGGGGGGGGGGGGGGGGGGAAAAAGGGGAGAGAAAATGAAAGACAATGAGTGAGAGAGA
>NW_007726854.1:422962-545012 GCF_000696425.1 Galeopterus variegatus
GGGGGGGGGGGGGGGGGGGGGGGGGGGGGGGGGGGGGGGGGGGGGGGGGGGGGGGGGGGGGGGGGGGGGGGGGGGGGGGGGGGGGGGGGGGGGGGGGAGAGAAAATGAAAGACAATGAGTGAGAGAGAAGAGGAGGCTGGGGCTGCTTGGCTGGTAAGTGATTTGTTACTGACTTTTCTTATTCCTGAACTAATCTTAAAACACATGACTTGAGCTGAAGATGTCAGACAAAGCTAGTTTTGTGGAATGAATCCAATGGTAAGGATAGTGGACAAATCATTTGGCAACAGAAGTTCTAGTCTAGAATCTCTGGCAAAGGAATTATTCATCATGCTGTTCTTAACTGCGAACAGGCTTGTACTTAACTGTGAGGTTAAGGTTAGGCAGGTTCCTAATCTGAGCTTCAGTTTTCTCATCTGTAAAATGGGAGTAATGCTTCATACAATTATAATAAGGCTTAAATGAGATATTTACCTATTTACATAAGATATGGATATCACATTGCTTTACACATTATTATAACTCAATAATAGCCAGCATTCATCTTAATTATAAACAATCCAAGTTAAAGGAATAATTAAAGGAAGCCTAATATAATTATAGCAAATCACTACTCAGTGACTTGAATTGGAACTCTCTACTGAGTGGAAGGTTTTCTTTTGTATTCCACTTTTAAGAGAGAAAAATCTCCCAAACAAAGCAATCTGATGTTAGGCATGTGATTTAAACAACTTCTTCAGGGATCTTCTTGAGATTGTAACAATTCCATTGTCATCCATTCTTTTATATCTCTATGGCTGTCCAAAAGAAACTGGTCCTCAGAATGTGAACCTTTTAGCTATGTAAGATATCAACTCATCAGCGATTGTATGTTTAATACTAGTACAGAGGGAGGAACCTAAATTCATGTTTTTGTTTTAGGTTCCCTCCCCACTTCTCCACAAAGTGTTGACAGTTGAACCTTCAGTTTATGAGCAAAATGCATTGTTAGCACCTCCCATTGTCCAAGCAATTTGGTTAGGTAGGGTTTTAAATTCTGTTTTACATACTAGACCGCAAACATAGGGAATTGGTTAATATTAGAGGTGGAAGATGCATACTTTCAAAAAAGATGTCTATAATGTCATGAATGCTGTTCCCTTAATAGATCAAAGTAGATATGACTCCTTTAGTTGTTTTGCAGACACATCCCTAACCTTTTGAGCTAATAAGGAAGGTGTATCATACCTTTACATACCAGACTATTTCTTGGTGTGAATGTTATTTAGTGACTTGGGTAGACAATGAGTCTGAGCTGGTCTGTAGAAAACTTATAACTAGCTTCCATGAAACAGATTGATATGATATACCCTTCTAGATTTAATCAAAGAAATTAACAAAATCGAAGAGCTGTATATACATAGTGCTTCTAACTTTTCCATCAGAGTATTGCAATTTATCATTATGCCACGTGGGGGCACCACTCTACCATTGACATTTTGCATACACCGTGAACTTTAATTACATGTAAATACCTCATTCCTTTAAACTTTTTATTGACTTTCCGGATTAGATATGGGATAAAAATAAGAACTATAGGCTACACTTGATTAATGCATGTTTGGAGAATGTTTTCTTTTTGACATAATATTTGGCATTCCTTTTTTATTTATCATAGTAGAATAAAATTAAATGGTTATAATGAGTAGTGGATGAGATAGAGGTTATATAATATGCATAGTGAAATTCATAAAGCAATATTTGGGAATATTTTCTTTCATTATTATTGACACTCTGGTCTAATGGATGTAATTATATTAAGTCATATTCCTAAAAAGATTGTTCTAGCTCATAATTTTATTTCACATTTTTGTTAAGCTGTCAAAGTATTTTTTTTCTTTTTCGTTTTTTTTTTTTTTTGCATATCCAAAAGATGTTGATGAGCCAAGAAGTTACTTTGACCCTTAGCATAGTATATGCAATTTAAAGCAAAGAAGATGCTAAGTAGGCTTACCCTAAAATACATGATTAAACTTATAATTAATCATGGCCACAGCTGCAATGAATTTTAGTATCCATCTTGTCAGCATAGAATGATGGTTATAATGATTTTTTAAAAGATTTTTATCACACTTAAGATACAGAGACCTTGTGGAGTGACTTTCTTCTGTAGTCTGTTTTAGTCTGCCAGCTATTAAGTGTTTAATACAATTTAAGTATTAAACCTTTGCTTTAGACTTAGCACCAGGGAAGAAACTGAAGCAATAGGAGATAAGGCCTGGCCCTCAAGACCTTTTGGTCTAGAAGAGAAACAGAATTAACATACATTAAGCAACTAGCAAACAGTACAGGACAGTGCTTAAGTATCTGTGTGGCAGGTTGCTCTTAGAGATGTTGGAATGGCCCCTGCCTAACTTTCTTTCTAGTTAAATATGGTCATTATCTTAATAGTTTCTGTGTATTTTGAAAGAGCTTTAATATTTTTCCTCTGGTTCTGTTCATGTAAATATTCAATCATTTCCCCCCTAACTGTGATCCTATACCTTGGTCTTTGCTTAAATATGGTCAACATAGTAAACATGGAAATGCTTTGTCTCTCCAGAGGGCATCTTTTCCCAGTCTCATAAGTCTACATGAGATGAGGATCAGAAGTTAATTAGGAAAGGCCTCCAAATCTTTAAAAAAATGTCCATGCATCAAGGCTCAGGCCCTTGCTTCCTTGGAGAGCTCTTGGGTCTGTCTTAGAGAGGATTTTTAAAAGTCTTATCAAACTGATTTCCCACCCAGCCAGGGAAACAAAATGGAGAAGAGGGGGCCAAGAGTTACACGTTATCAACAGAGGAGTATGGTCTTAGGCCTTAAGAGTAAGGGAGGTGGAAAGTCATAAAAAGGCAATTAAAGAAAAAAAAAAAAACCCAAACAAACCCAAACCCAAACAGTTTGGGTCCATTATTATAAAGCTAGATAGCGCTCCTTACCCCAGTCTCTCCTGAGGGCATTTCAGATGTATAGCCCAGTTCCAAAGTGTTGTATTGAGATAGAAACACCAAATGGCATGGAGTTGAAAAGGGTCAGGGTCTTTGAAGGACAGAACCATGGTTGAGTCGCCTACTGGGATCCAGGCCTCAGTTTATTCATCATAATATACCCAGAGATGGTCATTCTTGGTAAGGAGCTTATGCTAACTAAATCCAGACAAGAGACAAGATAGATCTATAAACCATGACGCCACTTCTTAATTCCAGGCCCAGGGTGAACATTGTCTCCTTTTGTGCATTCTCCCACCGTTTTCTGGTGGAAGTTCTAGAGAAGCTGCATATCAGGAGTGAAAATATAACCCAAACAAAGCAATTATCTGGACAATTATTTGCTTAAACCAGGTAAAGGGTCTCTTCCTTATAATGGAGAACATCATTCTAAGTGCCCATTTTTCTGGGAGCCCTCAGACTCAGTGTCTGTCTCTACTGAATAGCTTGGGATGGACACACATACAGCTATCTTTAGGTACCTCCTTTCCTAATATTGAAAGTAATGTGTGCACATTTTACAGAAAGTACAGGTGTGCATAAAGAAGTAGGAAAATAATCTATAATCTGGCCACCCAACTTTTAATCTTTTCTGTATGCATTGACAAAAATTTAATCTTTTAAGAAAACATGGCATCGGTCACAGTGGTTGCCTCAGAGATGAGGGATGAGGAGAGAAGGAGTTATTTTTAATACTGAAGCCTTTCTGTGCATTTGGAATTTTGTGCCATGTGTAAGATTAAAAAAAAAAAAAAACACCCACAAAACAAAAAAGTAAAAAAAACCTCACATATTCAACAAATGCTAGTCACCATTTACTGGTCACCTGCTCCTCAAGGAGCTTGAGTCTGGTGCAGTGGTTCTTAACTTTGGTGGAAAAGACACAGATACATGAGTCATACCCCAGTAGATTCTGTTTGGCCTGGGGTGTGGCCCAAGCATTTAGATTTTTGAGAGTTTCCAGTGATTTCAATGTATATTTGAGAATATCTGGTCTGGTGGGAAATAAAAATGCTAATTATACAAAAATAATTACAAGCTGTGATAACTAATGTGAAAGAAAAATCTTGGTTGCTGTGAGGTACAATAGACCCATCTAAGCTTGCAGGATGAGGCTGGGTGAGGTAAGGCCTCCCTGAGAAATATTTTTTCAGCTGAGACCTGAAGAATTATTTAGGAGTAGCTGACAGTTTTTACACTTTATTGGGCATCAGAATTGTCTGGAGGGTTTGTTAGAACACAGATTGCTGGGCTCCTTACCATCCTCCCACCCCCCAAAGTTTCTGATTCAGCAAGTCTGGTGGGAGGGGCCTGAGAATTTTCATTTCTAACAGCTGTTGCTGCTTGCCAGAGAACTACACTTTGAAGATCACTGAAGTAGGCAAAAGGATGGGAGGACAGTTCCACTCAGTGTGAAAGGCTCTAAAGTGGAATTAGGGGTTCAGTGTATATGTAATTTTGCATCTTTTTTTGAAGCACTGTAAGTTTTCCCATGTTATTAAATATTCTTTAAAAGCATCATTTTAAATGCCTGTGTAATAGTCCACTGTATGGCTTTAATATCATTTAGCTCCCTCTTGTTGGAGAGCTAGGTTCTGCTATCCTCTTTGAAGTATAAGTAAAAGACTATTAATTATGCCTTTTTGCATCCTCAAAGATTTGATATAATGATTGGTTCAGCATATCCTGTCTGTCAATAGCGTAACTGTGGAAAACTAAGAAAGAACCACGCTTCAGTCGCTGAGAAGTGACAGGCATTCTGTGTCATTCAATTGAAGCATTTTGAGGTCAGTTATGAATTGTGGCCACATTTACTGAGAGGCTCAGTTGTCATTAGAAAAAAAAGTCTTCACCCATTTCAATTTTATTTCTGACATGAGAAATGGAGAAATTGGTTTTCATATAATAATGATTGAACTAAAGAATCTCCCTTTCTGTGCATAAGATTTCACTGTTTATAAAAAAGGACATTATTTCTTAGAGGATTAATAAATTGATCATAGTAGCCTAACAGTGTAAAAATAATTAAAAATAAATAATGACTCTTACTAAAATGCGTGGATTGTATAATATTAGAAGTAAACTTTCAATAACTCAGTTTGTGACAGTAATTTCTGCCATTTAATAGGTGATAGACTTGACTGCAAAGCTAGTGTTTATATATTGCAACTACTAATACCTGTTTTTGGATTTTTCTGATTTATTTAATCATTGTAACATATTCTTACTTTCACTTTTGAATCATTTTAAACAAAACGACGATAGGATTTAATGAGTCCAGCTTTGAGCTCATTCTGTGTATTCTTATTAAAGCTATTATTTTTCTGTTATGACCAGGTGTTCCTCCAGTGGGTATCTGTGAAGGGAGAATCAGGTTATTGAGTGGGCTGAATTAATTTAATAGGATTTAATGGTTTATGCAGTGGAAAGTTATGGAAGCGATTGAAGGAAACTAATGATTTCTTTCCATTTTGCCTTGCCAAACCTCAAAACACAGTTTTAATCTGTTTTCATTGTAGTGATTAGTTTTTAGAAAAATCTTTAGTCTTATCTTTTAAGATAAATTATAATATGGAGGCATATTAAAATCTCTTTAATAGTTTAGGGTCTGGGGATCTTGTGCTTAGGCTTCTCTAGGTAAATCTAGAAATGGTAATTTTGAACGTGGACTTCACCTTGGGCTTTGCCAGGTCTCTGCCTGAGGTAAGGTCAAGTGCTGAGCTTCTGGCCATCTTACATATGAGATTTGGGAGACTGAAGGGAAAAAGAGAAGAAAATACAAGGGCACACAGTGACTCTGACTTATTTCAATTATGGTAATGAGGTCGACATTCTGAGGTAACTGATTTTTCCTGAGGCAGCTTTGCTGCATGTGTTTGCATAAAAGAAGTCATGTGCTCTTTTAATCTGGCTTTTAGAATTTACTGATGAGAGATGACTAATAAATAAAATATTTTAGAGTGAGTAGGATGCAGGGAAACCCTCAGTTTCTTTTTGGCTTGGGCAGAGGGCCAAAAAAGCCTGCTTTGGAGACTGAATCACCAAGAAACATTTAGGAAGAAGTGACACTCAAAAGTCCTTTTTTTTTTTTTCCTTTTTGTCTTTTTTCGTGACCGGCAACGGATCGCAACCCTCAGTGTCGCGCCTGTACCGGACCGGGACCGGCAACGGGATCGCAACCCTCGGTGTTGCGCCCGCACCTCGCTCAGCCAGTGAGCGGCCGGTCTGTATGTGGGATCCAAACCCTCGGCGGGAGCGCCGCCGCACTCCCAAGCGGTGCACTGTAGCAGTGTGCCACCGGGCCGGCCCCAAAAGTCCTTTTTAAAAAAATTTTTTTCTTAGATTGCTATTGTTTGAGAGCAAATAAAAGCGATTTATTTAAAATACTACAGATATATTAATGTTAACAGTAAAAGAGTATATTCAATTACTATAGTATATTTATTAGGTTTTCAGACTATCTGAATTCCTTACTTATTCAACTCTGTTTTTGCAATGTATTATTTTGGTGGATTTGGGAAGCTAATGGTTTTGCTAACACTGAATAATGCTGCCAGAAAATAATGAGTAGTGTTCTTCATTTAAATGTATGAGATGGGGGAAATATCAAAGCTATTTTCACAAATAAATTTTTCAAAAATAAAAAAAGTAATTGGATACGCCGGTCCCTTTACAGTGTCATTGCTTACTACCCCAAATTTCTAAAGTGCAAGATTTGTGTGTTAAGTCCGTTATTTTAAGTGCTATTTTTTCTCATTTGTTCAATAAATAAAACAAAATATAGTAAGATGAATACAAAATATGCAAGAGCAAAACTTTGTGGGTGTAGTCTAGTTCAAGTTTTTTTTCTCCCACCAAAAAAAGACTTTTTTCAGCAAGATGTATTACAGCAAAGACTGAGATGATTTTTAGTAGGGTCCAGAGGAACTTCGATAACCAAATCCAGGGTTTTTAATGGTTGATGAATATCAGAGTTTTTAATCAGAATGTCAACTAACTTTAATTTCCTGACCCCAAAGCAAGCATGACACACTCAAGTATAGTCTTTAAATATTCCTTCTCGCTATTGGTTCTATTCAAGCAACCTTCATGGGAGAATTTTTCCTCCAACAGCTTTTGGTGCTTCCAGCAGCCCAGCGCTCTGCCTGGCAGACATCAGGCAGTTCCCTTTTACCATTACTTACTCCAACAGGATCATCACTTACTCCACCCAACTGATCTGGTTCCTTTTTTGACACATGCATCAACCTGGAGAGCAGGTATGGGCAATTTTTTCTAGCACCCAACTTTGTACCCATTTTGAACTGAAAATTTTACTTGTGATATCATCTACCTTTAAATAACTTGGAATGAGATGCATACAAGTATGACTTAAACTTCAAAGAAATGAGAAGGCAGAAAATTCTCAGGTTAAAATTAGTTTCTGGCTCAACTTACTACTCTTGAGCTGATTTTCCTGGGGAAAAAAGTTTAGTTGCCATGACATTTATGTCTAAATAGTGAACTAAGAGTGATATACATGACTTAAAAGTCAGCAAGGGAGAAAAACAGCAACGCCCATGTTACTAATAGTTTCTTGATCAGTTATCCCTAAACTTAGTTTTTGGGAAGAGTGATTTGTAAGTTTATATTTATGTAGAAAATAAACATTGTTAACACTGAAGAGTTATAAAAGTAGTTTGTGTACTCTATTAAAAGTGCATTGTATAAATAACTTCATGTAGTATTAAATATAAGCCATTAATATTGCATGAACTTTATTGCTTTAAAATACTATGAAATTGAATTTCCATCCCATAGTTTAACAAGAGTACAATCATTTTTCATTTCTTAGCTGCTTTCATAGGCCCTATTACCGGATACTCATAAATATGAATGAATAATTATGAACCCTTGTTATGCTATAGAACATACCTGTTAGTACAGTAGTGCTGTATTTAGGGAGTTATATGAAAAATCCACCCACAGTTTTAGCTATTCAAAAACCAAACCCTGGGCATGAGGAAACTTTTGAGGATGATGGATATGCTCATTACAATTGTGGAGGTGGTGTCATGGGTATATAAATATGTCAAAGTTTATCAAATTATACACTTAAAGTATGTGCAATATATTATATGTCAATTATACCTTAATAAGTGTGTTTAGAAAATGCCACATCCTGGACTATTACATATGAAAACATTTAGGATTCTTAAATTGGTTGAATTTGCAGTTGCTAGTGATAATCATTATGAAATTTGGTAATTTAAGATGAGCATTGCTTTTTAATCATGGGTTCATAAATCAGCCTTATTGTTTTTAGTTCAGAGAAAAACTATAGGCTTCATTTTTCGTGACCTGTTTTTGGGCATGTGAAGAAGGAAGGTCAGAATGTAGTTGATACTCTTGTCCTACATACTAGGTTTCCACATTTCTAAGAGTGGAAAATTTAATCTCTGATCGCAATGTGTTTGGGTGTCAATTTTCTCAACCTCTCCCACATGCAGTAGTCACTTAGCATTTTAATTAAAGTTTGGTTGATGTTTCCACTTCTCTATTAGTTTGAATTTGGAAAAACCCTTTAAAACTTTATCACTTAACCATACTTGCCTCCCTTCAGGGGAGATCTGAGGAAGATTTGTGGCCCAACTACCCTTCATTCTCTCTCTCCCTTCTTTTCTTATGTCTTCCATTTAAAGGGCCTCATACAAATGCATATACTGTGGGTTTGGGGACAAAATTAGCCAATCCACTTTTTACAATATGGGCTTTGCTATTTGGTGATTAGCTGCTTTTAATTAATATTACTGTTTCAAAGATATTTTACAGCAGTGATTATTAAGCTCTAGAAAGTAGTTTTTATTGTTTTTAGAGTTGTTTTAGAAATGAAAATTATGAGAAGGATCACTGAGAGATGTGATTTGCAAGGCAATTTACATTACTTAGGAAGTAAAGCATTTGGATGTTCGACATGGATTGGACTTGACACATATCTGAAATTGAATGTTAAGTAAGCCTTACTATCTTTAAAGGATTTTAGTATTGAACTTATAACGGGTAACTATATATTCAAAAGGTTTGGAAAACTGAGAAAAGTAGATAATTTACCCCAGGTAAAGCTTTTTTGCCATTATTTTTCTAGCCCACATAATCATAAAAACTTCATGTATGTGTGTCACATATCTGTATACACACATGAACATATATATTTGTTTATGTGTGTGCATTCTTGTCCCCGTTTTTTCAGTTCAGCACTAGTTTCAGCAGGAGAAGTTGTGCTCAGCTGATAACAGATATCCTGGTCTGATGGACAAAGAGGTCATGGCTCAGTATTTCATAACCAACAATTGGAGAGGCACTAGAAGTACTCAGTGGGGACTTCTACTTTATAAAAATTCAAAAGGCATTAACATGGCCTCTGGTTGAAAAGCCCACGCTGAGAGGCACTGACTACGCATGCCTCTGCAGCATGGGGTTATTGTGGGGCATCCCCTCAGCAGCTGCTTCTGCCTCCTATTATGCCATTAACCAGACACACTCCAGGATTCCTTGGAAACTGTGTGCCTACCTGAATAATTTATTACCCAGTGATCAATTATTCATAATTCATTATTACAACTGAAATAAAACCTAAAGGTGGAATCATTCTGCCACTTATGAATATCCAACAGATCATCAGGAGATTGCAATGGAGTTTTAAGTCCTTGTGGTCCCCACTGCCTGTCTGTTTCTCTGAAGGGATTCCAAAGAGAACAGCCTTCTGAGAAGGAATCAGAATCAAAGCAAGCAGTAACAAATGATGCCCTGCTGCTCGTGCTGCATTGGCTCACCTATTCATGCTGTTTGTCTTTTTAGTTCTGTCCTAATTTACACTTAGAGATAAAATTTCAATTTGAGAGAATGAAGGAGACATTTATGGCACTGTTAGTTTATTAAACCATTTTTAGGAGGTGCACAGGATATAGAACTCGCCCTTAGAATATCCTTTCTGGGATAAAATGCAAGTACCTTTGGTACATTTTAATAACACTAATCACGCATTTGCTTGTTCTATCGGAGTTATATCTGAGTTGTATTTTATTTATTTATTGGACCATACTTTTTATATAAAGAAATGTCATGTGTTTTTCACATATATTATATAGAAAACATTTGAGTAAAAGTGCTATGAAAGTACAACCAAAAGAAACCTAATTTTTTTTTATTCAGGAAATATAGTAGGAAATTATTTGGCTTAAGCCAGACTAATTTTTTTATAACCACCAAGCTTTTTAAAATGTGTTTAAAATAGTTGGACAATTTGAAATTCCAGTTATGTTGGGATATGAAGCAGAAGGTTTGCCTTTGAGGTTTCTTGCCTCCCAACCGGTTGATTTTCTGCTGGACACTCTGAGGTTGAGGAGTGAGCATAACTGTGATGCTTTACATTCTGGGTTGCCATTTCAGTGTTGCGGCATTTTCTCTGTGGTTACTTGCAAAAGTAAGTTAGTACTAATTTTGAATGTAAGAGTCCTGAGACACTGAGGTTAAAATTTCAATGTCTAAAGAATTACAGCCTGTAGATAAAAATCTCAAAATGTTGGATAAGTATTTTTTAGTAGCGATTCCAGATTTCTTTCTTTTTTTCTTGCTCATAGTTATGTTGGTTCTCCAAATGGAATGAAGGCTAAATGTTTAAGTCGTTTTAAATGGCCTAAACCCATTCCTGTCACCCTGGACCACATATGATATCCCAGGTAACCCACCAATCAGGAGTTTAAATATGGATTTAGTTTGCTATTGTAAAAATATGTTGGTGATTTAAAAAAAATTTTTAAGACAGATGATGTGAATGTGTCATGGAGTAGAGTAAAAAAATTGCATGATTTTTTGAATTTTAGTATAATTTCTAAAAGGTTACATGGCTCAAAAAATATAAAAAGGTGTACCGTTAAAAGTCTCCTCTCATTCTTGTCCCCCTTTTGCTGAGTTCTTTCCCAAAAAGTAACCACTGTTAAGAGTTTCCTGTGGGTCCTTCTAGAGTTGATTTTTGCATTCATGAGCAAAGTTAGAATACAAATTTTTATTTTTCCCCCTTCTGATAAAAAGTAACATATTATAACTTCTGTTTCTATATGTTATATATAGAGAACTTTCCCATTCTTTTTTAAAACAGCTCTATAGTATGTTCTGTGGTATGGCTGGTTAAATAATTTATTTAACCATTTTCCTGTTGATGTTCATTTTGGTTGTTTTGAATCTTTTGTTATTAAAAATGCTGCTGCAGTGAATAATCCTGAAAATTTATTTCACAAACATGTCACTTTTTCTTGCATGAATTTTTAAGATAAAACATGAGGTTTCAGAGACATGCCCTGCATCTGGCAGTCCCATTCCAGGTGTATGAGTTCTTCTTTGTTATTGGGGTGCTTTGCTGGAGAAGTTTAAGAAGCACTGCTGGAAACTGTTATTGAGGCCTGTGGGTGGGATGATTTTTCACTTTTTCTGAAATAACTTTGCTGTGAACTGATAGTGACAACAATGTTATTTTGCCATCCTGTGTTTCCTGGAGGTGACTTAAGAAAACGTGTAAATTTGGTGACAAATTTTTTATAAGCAGAAATCATGTTGTAAAAGTGTCTGGTTTTCTTGCAGGCTTTTTTTTTTTTTTTTTTCCTTTTTGTCTTTTTCCATGTCCGGCAACAGATCGCAACCCTCAGTGTCACCCCCGTACCGGACTGGGACCGGCAATGGGATCGCAACCCTCGGTGTTGCTCCCACACCTCGCTCAGCCAGTGAGCGGGAACCGGTCTGTATGTGGGATCCGAACCCTCGGCGGGAGCGCCACCACGCTCCCAAGTGACGCACTGTAGCAGTGCGCCACCGGGCCGGCCCTTCTTGCAGGCTTTTGATACAATGAAACATTTAGAGGAATGAGTTTTCAGAACAGGCTCGTTGCTTCTGACCATAAGCCCTAGAGCCCCAAACTCTGGCGACTTCAAAAATGTGAATCGATGCTCTGCATAAAACGGGGGTTTCATGATTAAAGAAGTTTGTAGAACACTGGGTTCCACAAAGTTAAACGAGTTTCTTTACTGAGGGACTCTTCAGATCCTTACATTTGCTGGGGTAAACTGTGACATTCAGAGCTGATGTAGTGTGCTGCATTTCCCAAACTTGCTTGACCAGTGAACTCCCTTTTATTTTCCAGGCCACTCTTAGCACTAGTATACTGAGGAGCCCAAATTGGGAAATACTACCCATCAAGGACATGATGGACACCATATTAAATTTAGTGGTTGCAGCATCTGTGGACTTTAAATTTACAACAGGTTCAGTAAGGGAAATAAGAATAAAAGTCACTATTTTAAAATTGGTCATCATGAACAGCAGATGGTGGTAATGTAACATTCAGACCAACTATAAAGATTTGGCCATATTTCCAATGGCAGTATTAATTCAAGATCCAAAATGTCTCCATTTAGTTACAGTATACCAGTACTTTCATTTCACTGGCTAAGTGAATAAAGGTTAAACATAGGTCATTAACTTAATTTCTTCCTAAGAAAAGCACAAGTTGGCTAAAAAATAAATTTGGAAAAATCTTTTTATCTTCACAGACCATTTTAACTGGTATGAGATAGGTTTGTTTTTTCTTGACATCTATGTATTAGATGTATGTTTCCTAGTTTACGCATACACAAAGATGTACGTATGCTCTCTCTCTTTTAAAGGAAAAGCTATAAATTTAACCAGTTTTAGTCATTCAGTAAGCATCTAGTTAGTTGGTGGCTGCCAAACCGACTTTAGGACCTCAGTGATGAAGCAGCCATAGCCATTGTCCTCCAGGAACTGACATTTGGGCTGAAAATAAAATGTGAATGTCAGTGGCTCTATTAGAAGGGCCAATGGGGTGAGAGAGAGAAGGGTCTCTGAGAGGGATCTGGGCCCCTTCCATTCTTTTGAGATCTGTTAATCTTTGTAAGACCGTGTAGCACAGGACAACAAAAAATGGGATACATTTTACAAAAAATTCCACACACAAAATGCAATATACTGTGAATGTGTTACTCTCAAGATTATTACAGGGTTATTATAAAGTTTAATTTTTAGTGTATTACAGATGAGGTGGCCCAGAAATGGGATGCACATTTAAAGTTGTGTGGTAAACATCTTTCTAAGCTGTCAGTGTGTCTCTGTGACAGACAGTATAATTTGGCTTGGAGCTTTTGTTAAGAGTCAATACTTGAAGTCCTTCATAAATCTGCTGTCCTGTTCAAAAGGCCCTTTGGGCCACTTCTGTGATAAGTCCTGATGCAGGTGATAAACCTAGAGGAGCTGCAGGGAGTGGAGGCTCTTCCCATTGAAGGACAGACATCTGGACCACCTCTTGGACGTGGAATTGCTGAAGATGGCCCAGAGAGGGGTTTTATATCTTAGAATGATGGGTGTCTCTTAATATGTGAAACCACAATTTGAAATTAACTTTCAAAGGTATACATGGGCGGCTTTTCCACCCTGCTCCCACCTCGTCCTCCATCCGAGGCTGAGCTTGCTTTGCCTCTCCTTCCAGATGTAGCAGAAGGACTAGCCTCAGGCAGAGCTGACATCTTTAGACAGGCCAGACCATGTTACCTCTCAGGGCAGGAGAGCCTTGATGTCTTGCTGTTCCCAGGTGGGAAGGGGTTCACTCTTTTGATTTGAAGACCTATCTATTCTGGCCCTGCAGTAAAAAGTAAAGAGATGAAGTTTATATTAGCCAAGTGCTCAATGCAATAGAGTCATTCAGTCAGTAAAAATTAGGAAGCAGTATTTACCCTAAGTAATCTATCATATGAATGTCTTCATTCAGTCTTTAATCAGTGGGTAGATTGCCAGTAGTGTCAGGCACTGTTGTAGGGAGTGAGCACAGCAAAGTCTCTCTCCTGAGGGAGGGGACATTCTGGTGGGGCAGAAGGAGATGGGCAGTGGATACAATTATATAGCATACTAAAATGTGATTAAATGCTATAGGTAAAAATAAAACAAGGAAAGAGGATAGGAAGTGCCAAGTGTGAGTCTATCTGAGAAATGCTAATTGTTCATTTTATGTTCAGTATTAAATGATAGCTATTTATTCTGATAAAAACACCCAAAATGAACAATCACTGCAAGGGATTTTGGACCAAAATCTACCACTAAATAGATTGCTAGTGTGTTTCCAGTAGCAGAAGGATACAGTATTTTTCCATATGTTTATGTTTCTGTGTCTGGGTAGCAGTGCAGAGAGACCAAGTATACTGTGTGTTAGAGCCATTTTACAGGGGATGAGGCATGGATGGGTGTGGGAGAAATGGTGCCTGGGTTTTCCTCTGAAGGGCTTTAACTTCATTTCACTGTGGAGGTCAGCGTAGACTTTTATGAAATCTCTGGGCTGGTTCTCTCAGTCTCTGCCTCCTTGTGTGTGTGTCTCTGCTCTGCTGAGGAGATTTCACACTGGGAAGAATGTGTACTGTGGTGTTGGGATAGGGGAGATCTCAAAGGCGATGGTCTCCCCATCCCTGTTCTTGCAGACAGGGTCTCCCAGGCTGTGTTAGGATTTAGGTAATTTCAGAGAGACATTCAGTTTCCAAGTCTTCAGCTTCATGCAGTGCCTGAAGAGATTTTGTTCTTCTAGCAGTGGCCAGCATGCTCACAGTGTTTTTCCCTTCTCAAGATCAGTGATGTGGAGGCCCTCAGGGAAATCTTCCACTCAGGGCCTGAAAGCTTCCAGACACCTTCATTAATGGTTTCTCTTGGGGGGCAGATGAGTCTGATGTGTGGTGACCACTGTTGGTTCTTCAGTGTGTTTCCCCAAGATCTGTGTGCCTCCTCCCGGAAGATAGGCTGAGTATTATAGTGAGGAAAACTTGATGTTTGAAACTCCCTGTGAATTAAGTCCCTCTTGATCAGAAACTATGCCAGCTTTCTATCCAAGGCTGCAGTATAGAACAGAGAGGAGCTTGTGCTGAGCATCCAGACATAGAGCTGTCATCAAGGGCCTGTGGTTTCTGCCTTGGGGGAAGAAAACAAAGGGGTTCAGAGCAGATGCCCTCCACATCTTCAGGGATGCAGCCACAGGGACAGGAGCCCCCTTCTGTCCTTGACCCCCAGTTTCAGGGAGAGCAACAGCTGCCCCAGATCAGGGCTGCTTGGACATTGAAGAATGTCCCCTTCAGGCTGAGGACTGAGAGCTCAGGGTGTAATATCTGAATATCGCTTGTCGTTGTGTTTTATATAAATAAAACTCATTGACTCCTCTCTATATCTTGATGTCTCAAAGCCTCCATGACAGGCTCATGCTATAGTACAGATGAGAGAGAAATTATCCCTAATTTTAGGTCCTAAGATAGTCATACCTATTAGCTCACTGATCCTCACAAATAGGTCTGTCTGGGTAACAGGAATTTCCCCTGGTTACAACTGAGGTAATGGAGAAGAGGCAACTGGCCCAAATGGAAGGTGTGCTGGAGAGCTGAGAATAAATGTGAGATTTCCCGTATCTTAACTGGAGGTTTAACCACTAAATGTGGAAAATACAATCAATAATTAAGGATGAAGTATTTGATTTTATTGTCTTAATTTTCTATGAATGTAAAATTGATAGAAGTTGATCCATTCTTCTCTGAAATTGTGGGATTCTAAAAATAAAATTCTGTAAAGCTGATAATACTTTTATCCCAGAAACTCATTTTAGATTGTTTTCTATTAACAATAGTATAACTTTTTCTTTTGAAAAAGCAAAGTACTTCAACAGCATCATTTCATTTGGTTTTATTGTAGTTCCGTGAAGGAGCTTAAAAAAGAAAAGGTTTTTAAAAAATTCCAGATAAACTGCAAGGTACTACTGATCTCTAGTTCAGGAGAACCCTTAATTAACAATGAAAATGCATTTTCATATTATTTTAAGGAGAAGCCTTATTTTTCTTGGTTCCCATGAAAATACATTTTAGCTCATCAAAACTGTGAATTTTAATTTGAGGTACTTTTTCCTGCAGCTGGAAATTCAAACATAAGAGGAAATTTTATGTGGTGATAGTATCCTGGGTGTATGCATATGTCTAAACTCATCAAATCGTATGCATTAAATGTGCAGTTTTTTTGTATATCAATTATACTTCAATAAAGTTGTTAAAGGAAGGAATATTATATACTCATACATTAATTTTTGTTTTGCCTACATTCTTGAAGAGTTAGTGTAAAACTATTATGACTTAATAGGCATATTTTCCTGACTTAAGTTAGAACTTTAGAAATATGACACATAAGAAATAAAACCTGATTTTGAACATGTAATAAAAATCCCATCAGAGCCTCATCATACACTGACGCTCTGTAAGTGTGCAGATATGTACATTTAATTCTTCCATATAGTCCTTTCAAGAAGTAACCAAATTAAGATCCTCACATGGTGTAAGGTACATGTATTTAAAAGCACTCGTATCAAAGCATGCACATAATTGATTCCCATTTGATTAGGCTCTACTACTGACTCTAGAAAGTTCATTTTCAAGTGGCTCCACTGGTGAAAGCATTGCTCTAAGCACCTGATTTGCATCGACACATAAAGATGTTTTAGTTCCTTTAGATGTTTCAATGACCTTCTTGACTTCCTCATCTGTAACCATAGTCTTGCATCTCTTCCATATTAAGAGCATTTATAGCATTGACAGTCATATAGTGCATTGACAGATCTGAGCCTTGCCTCACTTTATTGAATGTGTAAAAGAAAAATTGATCCAGTGACCAAGAATGAGGTCAGTTAGTTTAGCAAGAGTCCATTATAAATAGCTTTTATGCTTGAATAACACAGGCAGGACTGGCTATACAATTTGTGGGGCCCAGTGTAAAATCAAAAAAGTTATTATTCAAAAAAATTATGAAGAATTTCAAGCCAGTGACAGCAGAGCATTAAACCAAGTGGGGGGCCCTTCTAAACACTGGACCCTGTGTGACTGCACAGGTCTCAAGCCAGTGAAGCCAACCCTGAGTACAGCATAGCATGTATAGTGCCATTGAAGTGGGGGATGGGGAGAGCATCCTCCCCATCCCCCACCTCTCTCCATCCCCCAAGTGACAGACCTATGGCATAGTTCAGTAGCAGTCAAAATAGTTCAACTATTTTGGTTCTGAGGATCTAAGAATAATTAGCAAGGGGGAAATTATCTTCTTTGAACAGATCTTTATAACCTCATATGAAATCTTGGACATAGAGGTATTTATGATAGGCCATGTTTAGTGAGAGAAAATATGCCTGGTCTTATCACAGTTAACTGGCTTTCTTTGCTTTTCTCACTGCGGCACTTCAGCCTTCCAATGAACCTAAATTTATCAGGTAAAGTATTCTCAGGGGTTCAAGATAATAGATTAAGTGAAGGTGTTGTTTCACATTCACTCAATTTACTTTCTTAATTTTTCCTGTTACCTGCAAGCAAGCGACCCTCAAGTCTACATCTCTAGCTTTGATCTTCCACCCATTATGCAGTCTCATATTTTCAGAGATCTAAAAGGAATCTTCATTTGAATATCTAGGCAGTGTCTGAAATTTGGCAAATCAAATGGAAAGTATCCTTTTCTCAGTAGACACCACTCCTGATTCTGAAGACTGGTGAATGGTGTCACGTAACTGTCTTCTCTCTTTGCCTATCACATATCCAGTCACCCACCAACTCTTAAGAATCTCAGAAATTTACTGATGATTGAGTCTCACAGACTGTCCACTGTCATCTTAGTTTAGGTGTTTGTAGTTTTACATCTGCAGTAGCTTCTTGGGTGGTGAAATACTCTAGTATTTCTTCAAGCTCAAGGATAACCATTTTTCAAATACTACTTTTGTAATGTCACTCTCTTGCTAAAGGTCTTACAAGCTCTTGAATCCCTCCTGTCTGGTAAAATTTAAACTAAGCCTCACGTTCAAGGCATTCTATCAGTTGGACTCTATCTGGACTGTATTAGTTCCCCAGCCTGACCATCTACCTCCTCTTCTTGTGTTCCTACCTTTGTTATTTTTCTTGTTTCTGTTTCCCACTCTCTCCCATTCCTCTCTGTCACACTCTGAGGAGAAAAGGACATGATGGCCTGCAGTGTTTGCCCAGAGTTGGCTTTGTATTCACAACCTGGAGTTCAGGGCATAGAGGAAAAGATCTTAGAGTGAACACTAATCTGCTGAATTATCATGACTATAGAGTGAGGGGCTTGGGTTAGATGATGTACAAGCTCCATGCAGATATAAGATTCTCTGATTTTGGGGGGAGGTCATCTTCAATGGCTGGGCCCACCCTGCCCTAATGATCCCTTTACTTCCATTTCTCTGCCTATCTGTACATAGATGGTTACAGTGAATGCCCGAGTTTCCTACAGAGCATGAGTGGGTGTAGGTTGGGCTGGGACTGGGCAGAATAGAGGAAGGGATTTAGTGGTTCCTCTCCCTTCTTGACAGTCAGAGCTGTGGAGAGTCCATCTCTACTAGCACTGTGACTTGTTTAATCAGGTTATGGTGCTAAGTCTCCAAAACACTGCTGAGTGAAAGAAGCCAGACACAAAACAGTACATACTGCATGGTTCTATTTATTCGAAAGTCTAGAAAAGACTTACCTGTAAGTAACAGAAGCATATCAGTGATTACCGGGTCTGGGGTAAAGGAGGATTAGAAGGAGCACAAGGGAACTTTTTAAGGGTATGGAGATGTTCTATATTTTACTTGTGGTGGTGATCAGTGTGCAAATTTGTCAGAACTATCTACATTTAAAATGGGTACCTTTTATTATATATAAATTGTACCTCAACCAAGTTGAAAAAAAGAAAGGCCACGAGAGTGAGAAGGGAGCAGAAGAGAGAGAGGGTGTAAACGCATTTTAGTCTTTAACCTGGAGTGTCTTTGGTTCAGATTCCAAGGTTGTAAATGTCTTTTTTGGTGACGAGAGCCCCAGGGCTGATGGGAGCTACTAAGTACATCCATTCATTAGATATATGGTGATATGTAAATTATCCCACAATACTGCAGTTGCACTGTTCTGTCATCTTAAACTGTGCTCCTTGTTATAGGGAACCTTCTAATTGTCGCCTAATCATTTTTATGCCTCAGCTCTTCACCTAAAATATAAGCTCCTAGAAAGCACAAATTGGGTCATTGAATTTTTTTTTTTTTACATGCTCAATGATACTCAGTGTCCCAAGTGCCCATTTAGTTCATATCAATTATCTATTGATTGAACACTGTGAACTCTACAATCTGATCCCTGGACTTGGAATTTGGTACTGATGACATCAAGAATTAGAGGGCTCAGGAAGGCCACTCTGGTGGTGGCAGTAGCAGCAGGATGGAGTTCCTGGGTGGCAGTGCCTGGGGGTCCAGAGTCAGGGATGATGGCAGGGAGGCTGTCCCTAGCCTGGCCCTCCAGAAACTCCTGGTGAATCTGTGGCCCGCTCATTAAATTTATAGTGAATTCCTTTTGGGCTTCAGTCAGCTTAGAACCAAGAAACATGATAGAAAACAGAAAGGACAGCACACATGTATTAGCAGTCTTTAAAGTAAGATAGCTTGTGTGAAGCTGGTGGAATCTGCTTTTCCCCATTTCAGTGAAAAGCAAGAAGTAGAGAAAACAAAGGTAGGAAAAATGTACACATTGTCCTCAAGTAGAGACTCAGTCTGTTTTAGAGATAGCCAGTACTAAGATATACTATTTGATTATAAGGCAGAATAAAAATTAGATGAAGTCTACCAGGTACAGAAATGGCATACCATCCCCAAAAGGACCACATTCTGTCCTACATTCCATCCAATGTAGGACTCCTTCCTGTGACTTTCCTGACAGATGGGCCAGCCAGACTCAATTTGACACTGCTTAATGGAGGCAACATCGTCCTGCCTATTTCTTGTCCAGCAGTCCTACTTCTGTAGTCTAGAACAGGATAGATCACATGTTTATCTCTGAATGCATCACAACTCTTCAGATATTTAAAGAACATTTTGTTCAGTTAAGGCAGTGGTTCTCAAACTTCAGTGTGAGCCAGAAACCCCCAGGACCTTGTTCAGACGTAGATTCCTAGGTCTGATCATGGAAAGTTTGATCCAGTAGGTCTCAAGTGGGATTTAGGAGCTCTCGGTGATTGTGTCCCAAGTGGTTTATGACTTCCATTTATTAAGCCCCTACTGTATGCCCAGTTCTGGATTGGGAGCTGGGGATATAAAAACTAACAGGATTAGCAGGTCTCCAAAGATGTATGTACGGCCAATAAGCATTGAAAAATTACTCAACATCCTTAGGGATATGTGTGTCAGGTATATTTACACGAAAACCACATGAGAGACCACTTCACACCCACTAGGATGGCTAGGATAAAAAAGATACATGATAAATGTCAGTGAGGATGTGAAGAAATTGGAGCCCTCACACAATGTAAAATAGTACAACTTTGGAAAACAATTTGGCTATTCCTCAAAATGTTAAATACAGAGTTACCGTATGACCCAGCAGCTCAACTCCTAGGCTTATACTCAAAAGAAATAAACACATACATCCTCACACAAAAACTTGCCCACAAATGTTTATAGCAGCATTATTCATAATACCCAAAAGGCAGAAACCACCCACATGCCCATCAACTGACAGATGAATAAACAAAATGTGGTGTTATCCATACAAGGTAACATTATTTGGCCATAAAAAGCAACAAAGTACTGACACATGCTACAACATGGATGAACCTTGAAAGCATTGTGTTAAGTGAAGAAAGCCAGTCACAGAAAATCACATATTCTATGATTTCATTTATATGAAATGTCCAGAATAGGAAAATCCAGAGAGACAGAAAATAGGTTAGTGGTTGCCAGATGCTGTGGGGAGTGACTGCTAATGGGTAAAGAGTTTCTTTGGGAATCGTAATAGTTTTCTAGGGCTTCCATAATAATATACCACAGACTGGGTGGTTTGAACAAAAGAAATTTATTTTCTCACAATTCTGGAGGCAGGAAGTCCAAGATCAAGGTGCTAGCAGGGTTGGTGTCCTTTGAGGCTGCTCTCCTTGCTTTGTAGATGGTCACCTTGCTCTGTCTTCACATGGCCATTCAGCTGTGTGTGTGTGAGTGTGTCCCTGGTGTCTCTCTCTCCTTATAGGACACCACTCATATTGGATTGGAGCCCACTCTAATGGCCTTAATTTAACTCAGTCATCTCTTTAAAGACCTAATCTTCAAATAGCATTTACATTCTTAGGTAATGGAGTTGGGACTTCAGCATATGCATTCTGAGAGGACACAATTCAATCTATAACAGGAATAATGAGAATATTCTAAAATTAGATAATGGTGATGGTTGCAAACCTCTGGAAATATACTAAAAAACTACTGGATTGTACACTTTAAAAGAGTGAATTTTATGGTACATGATTATATCTAAATAAAGCTATTAAGAACAAAAAATAAAAACCAAATTGGACATTGCTCTTGTCTTCTAAGAGCTTACAGACCAGTCAGGCAAACAAGGATGTAAATAGGCACTTTCAACACTTTGCAGAGCATGCTAGGTGGAGATGCACTTATTTCATTTTTATACAGTAGAGAAGACATTCTAGAAAACAGAACATAAGAGGCAAACATACAGGATGAATATAAACCTGGCAGAGAAAGGGTAGAGAGAGGATGTTCCAGGCAGGGGAAATAGCATTGGTGAAGGCCCAAAGTCGTGAAAACCCTGGCATGTATAAGGAACTGTATGACATAGTCATCAGTTCCCTTCTTAGTCTAATCTTCTATCTATTAATATAATCAATGTTTAAACTGCTGGATAAAGATTATATTAACGAAATGGAAAGAGCCTTGGCCTTAAAGTCAGAGTCTCTGTATTTATATCTCAATCTCTCCACCTAGTTTGGACAATTACCTAAATGACGAGTCTCAGTTTTCTTATCTGTAAAATGGGGAAAATATGGTTGTAAGTCTTTTTATATAATTCTTAAATGAATGACACAGAAAACGTTCCTAGCACATTTTCACAAGTTACTGCTTGAAATATATTAGTTCTATCTCTCTCCTTGTTTCTTTATTTTTGGATAACCTGATTTTAAGACTCTTCAACATCATAATCATCATTCCTTGAGATAATTTTGGTGACAATATTCTCTTAGAAATGAAATTCCGAGGCCTGAACACAATGGGCCTGATGGAACCAAGTGTATTGACACTAAAACCTTTCTAACATTTCAAAATCAGCTTTATATCAGGAGCTCTTTTAGCAACTAGCATCATATTGTTGTCTCATATTGAATTTGGGGGGAACAATTCCCCTTCCCATGTACTATCCTCAGAGTTGTTAGAGACAAACAGTTTCGCTGTTCAGCCAGATGTCACTCATCTTAGATTCGAGTGTTTGGTTTTCCTGACTCTGACTATAGAACTTCAGATTTAGCCTTCCAAAATTGAGTCTTGATGATTTCCAGCTCACATTTCAGCTTCTTCAATCATTTTGAAAATTGACACTGCCTTATGTCTATTGATTATGGCTGTCTGACTTCGTGTCTTCTACAAACTTGGTGAATATGTCTTTTTAGATCTACATCCAAGTTCTTAATAAATGGTGAAACTATTGTCAGGGATGGTTTCCAGTGGCAATACAAGAGGTACCACCTGAAATAGGTCCTGAGACTCAAGACGCCAGCAGGTTTGGCCTGCTTGTTCAACCAGCCATGAATCCGCATGAAGATTGCATCTCTCCCATGTTAAAAGGATATCACAAGACTCTTTTCTTTGACATCTGTTAACACGGTTTCATCAGATCGACTGAAATCATGATATACCACGACTAATTGCTTCTCTCTGATCTGCCAATTGAATAACCCTCTCACAAAAAGAAATGAGGTTAAATTTGGCTAATTCTCCATAAACCCATGTAAGCCCCTGCTGGCTGCTGCTACATGTTTTAAATTCTCACAGGCCATCTGTTTAATCATCAGTTCTTCAATTTTCCCAGAGACTGTGTCAGGATTACTGCTTTACAATTTCTGAAAGACACTTTTCATGAAAATTGGAATATGTGCTTGGGGGAGGGAGCAAGAGGGCACCTCTCCTTTTTTTCCTGGTTATTCACATTGACAACTTTGTGCAGAGAATGTATTTTTGAGTTGTATTCTAAATGTGCAGCTCATTGGGATCTGACTTCATAAGCTCAGAAGGCAACATTCCATAGTGGTGAGATTCCCAGGATGCAGAAGTAGGGTCTCAATTTCATTATTACTAGGTGTTGACCAACTCTGTGTCTTTGGGTGAGGGTCTTAATGTCTCCGTATCTCGGTTTCTTCATTTCAAAAATGAGGGTTGTGATAGCCTCTTAGCACAGTGCATAGTGCCAAATAACTGCTCCGTTTATGGCACTTGCTACCACCATAATTATCACCAGTATCACTATTGTAGTGGGTAGATGTTTTCTTATGATTATCTTGTATTTTCGCATTTGGTTCTCTTTTAGGATATTCACTTCATCCTTTTAAGGTGCATGATACTTTCTTCTAGCTTGAAATTCCTTGTCTCTGCCCTCCCACTGGATTGTAAACTCCTCGAAGGCAGAGGCTGTACCTATGACAAGTAGGGTGTTTTGCACAGATCAGGTGCTCCATATGCATGTACCAAATATACAAACTAGAATTAACGTAAGAGTGGAGAAGCTTTTCTTAAATTAGGCATCAAAGTGCATTTTTCTATATGTAAGTTGGAATTCTGTTTCTGAGTGAATTCTATGTGATTGAAATTAAAACTGACTTATGTCAATAAGGATCCAGAGATTGAGATACATTTGTAGTAGGCGAGAATTGCGGCTCTGACATTACCATCAATAGCAGCAATAGTATCAATAGTAATAGTAATAATAACAATATATTCCACGGAGTTTGGAATTAAATTTGAAGCTCAACCATGGCAAAAATTTTTGGCTAGCATATTTGTGTCCTCCTTTTCCCTGTTTCTCATTTCCACCTATTCTTCCTGGTCTTAATTTTCTGTTTTATCATATAAATTATGTCAAATCATGTGTGGAACGAAGCTGAGTATAAATACGTTAAAGTAATAAATTCTGTAACAAGAAATGTTTGAAGGGTCGGTGGGCAGCTGTATTTTATTGCTATTAAGAACAGAACAAGAGGAAACTGGTGCTAACTGCGGTTTAAAAAATTTGGACCAAAAGGTAAGGAAGATTTTCCTAATGGTGTTTTAAAAGTGACAAGTTTTAGAGTCATTTCAGTGTTGGCTATAGAATATTCTCAGGAGGACATGTAGTTGAGTCCCATAGCCTCTTTGAGTTCCAGTGTCCTCCTCCATAAAATGAGGTGGCTAAACTAAGAGCAGTTCCCAATCCTTTGTTGTCAAATGAGATCTCATGGTTCCTGTGGTTGGCAGGGGACACATGCCCTTCTGCTTGGTCTGCTCTTCAAATCCACCCTCTTTCTCAAGCCTCTAGAGAACTCTGGGGCTCTTCAACACTCCTATCCCTCGCAGTTTTCTGGATACCTGCCTGCTTTAAACTTGCTATTCAAAATGTGGTCCTTGGACAAATTTCCTCGGCCATCACCTGGAACCTTGTTAGAAATGTGGATTCTCAGGCCTCACTCTAGACCAGCCAAACCAGAAGCAGCATTTTAACAGATCCTGTGGTGATTAGTGTGCAAAGTAAAATTCGAGAAGCACTGCTCTAAGATCCTGTTTCCCTTCTTTGAGACTTAGGTGTCACACATTATGATTCTAACAATTTTTACTTTCATCCTATAAACAAGAAAACAGTGATTTATTGTCAAATAAATTCCAGAATCTCTAGAAACGAAGCTGGTAGAAAATCACACCCAAGTCTCTCCTTTTTTCAGTGTCCCTTTGCTCAGTGTTATGATCTGAGGAGGTGGTCTCCTATTCCGAGTTCCTGTGGGCAGCTTGGGCAGGCAGGACAAATTCTGCACAGCCATGTCTGTGAGGTGCGGCATGTGCTAAGCTCCAGAAACATTTCACTGATCCAGGCTCTGCTCCACCCTCCTGTTTGAAAAGTGAAGTCTCGTGTAATCAGAGACAGACCAGGCACCTTTCCCTGTCTCCTCCTCCTCTTACAATGCCCACTGTGACTTTCTGTGTGTTACAAATCAATGGCTAAATCCATAAGCTGTCATTCAGGGAAACCAGATCCTTCCAAGTAGCAGATTCTGATTTGAGCTCTATTGGTAGGTTAGGTGCACAAATGCAGACCTTTATTTTGGCATAAGCACAACACAGAAAAAATTTAACACTCAGAATCAGTTCCTTGAATCCTCTAATGGAAGTATGCTAATACAGAGTTTCATTTTCCTCGCCTTCCATCTCAAAATTAAATACAGTAGCAACCTGCTTTATGCTATAAAAAGAGAGCTTTAGTTTAAGTCCATATTTTACATTTTGTGATGATGAAATAGAGACTGAAAGTTAGAGTTACAAAGTTTTTTGCTATTTTGGCTGTCAATGTTGACTTGAGGCCAAACAGCACTGCTACAAATAAGATTAGGGGACTTTATTACATTAAAACCCTAGATTATTTTATTTTATTTTTGGAGCACCAGACTTTTTTTGCCTAGATCATAATTTAATTTTAAACAGTGTTTATTTTTTGTCAGTTTTACCTAGTCAGGGAAGTGGAGCTAATCAATTTTTGTTGCTTCTTAAAGCTCAGTTTGTCGCTGCATCCTGATTTCATGGTAGGCTTTGCATCACATCTGATTATCTCATTGAAATCCACTGTTCTAGTATTTTTCTGCAACGTTCAAGATAAAAACCTGACATGAATTATGCATTACAATATTGAATTTTGAATATTAACCTAACACTAATTGTAAATTTGGTGCATATAACAATTGTAACAAAAGCTAACCTGATTATCTATGGTAAATTATTTTTTCATATCCTTACTGACATTGTCATGCGCCCTTTGTTTTCTCTAAGCTCAGTACCCTTCAAAGTGCAACGGAGGGAATGAGTGATTTGTTGCCTAGAATCTTATGCTATTAATATTTATTTTTGCTTTTTTTTTTTTTTTTTTTTTCTTTTTGTCTTTTTCCGTGTCCGGCAACGGGATCGCAACCCTCGGCGTTGCTCCCGCGCCTTGCTCAGCCAGTGAGCGGGAACCGGTCTGTATGTGGGATCCGAACCCTCGGGCGGGAGCGCCGCCGTGCTTCCCAAGCGGCGCACTATCCAGTGCGCCACCGGGCCGGCCCTTATTTTTGCTTTTAAAGCATAATATTACTTCATTGTTTAATTATTTTAAATCAAATGAGTTTTGTGCAGTTGAACTTTTAAAAAACTGGCCTCCACACACACAAAGTTACGACTGTAGAGTTGTGCTATCTGGGACAACCTTGAAAATGTGGATTTCACCACCTTATTAAGAAAGTTAAGTCCTGAGAATCACTGTCTCCCTCCTCTGTAGGGTATCTCTTCCAAAACCTCCAAATCTGGGGCTCTATAATAGGTGATACTCTTGACTATTGGTAATATTTCTGTAACTCTCAAATGATAATTAATGAAGAACAGACATAGCCTCATTCATTAGTGCCTCATCAAAAGCAAGATTATTCCAATCACCATAATGAATTTTTTGTTTTTGTTTTTACTATTTTCTCCAGTGCTATGGAGAGGAAGAGAGTAGGTAGCAGGAAAATGAGTTGAAATGAGTTTGAAAAATGACTTTAAAATGAAAATTTTAGACTGTCAGTTATTAGACACTGAAGATCTCTGTACTAAAACAAGAAAGGGGAAAACTTCAATATGGAGACAAAAGTCCGTTCTTTACAGTTGGTGGTTTTTCTCCTTCAGGCGTTAAATGGTGGCTCTGCTGTAATGTGCTTTACAACCTTGGATAAATACTTTACTTCTCAGGACTTTAATAGGTTGAGGTACTTTGATTATTTGCTCTCTGAGGGTCTTGTCTAGCTTTAGAATTCTACAAATACATAAAATTCATTCCAAAACTGGAAAAGAACTTTAATTAGGGGCAGCATCAAGAAAAGTGGGCAGCTTTGTGCTTCTTGTGGGCCAGGTCATTACAGTGGGTGTTCATTTCCCTGAGATATCATGAAACATCTGAGCAAAACCATTTTTCAGGTTGGAATATCTTTGCCATTTTTCTTTGTCAGTGCTAATGTTACTATTGGCTCCTATGGGTAATTCAGCTTTCAGATGAGAGTTATTCCAGCAACTATGTTGGGAAGCAAATTTTGATAAACTTTCATTTTCTGATTGATGCTTAGCTGCTTGTTTTCATAAGGGAGAAAAATTATGCATAGGAGTTGTGACTTTCACTACCTTTGCAACAGTGCTTGGCATGCTCTTGATTTTGATCATTCAGTGCTCAACAAGCATTCATTAAGTGTAAGAATTGTGCTAGACCTCGAGGATACAGAAATGAACAAAACATAATTATTCTCAGTCTGGGGGTGGAGTCAAACCAATAAACACAAAAATACATAAGGTGAAAGCTGAATTTTGAAGGATGAGGAATATGCAAGCTTAGTTACATTCAGGCACAGCAGACACTACCAGGTGCTGGGAATTCCATGTGAGTAAAGTGTGAGCCTGGCCTTTAGGGTTCCTGCACTCCAGTTAGGGAACTCTGTGTTTGAACCAAAAATATAAATAGTTGTTGTCGCAGGATGCAGTGGGACCATAAGGAAAGGCCGCTGACTTAGACCTGGACCAGTCAAGAAAGGCTTTTACATGAATTGTGATGACACAGTATGAAAAATTTTACGTATAGTTCTTAGAACTTTGGTTTACCTTCTTCTAAAGATTGTAATGACCAAAACTTATGCCTCTAGCACCTAATGGCTTCATTCTTAATTTCTTAGATTTGAGGTTTAGACTGTGTAAAACAAATAATTCCTTATATTGGTAATCTTTCTGTCCTCTCTGCCTCCAGAGAATTATAGAAAAAGATGTACTTATTATTTGTTAGAGTATGTTTTGTTGATTTTTTGTTTGTTTGTTTTGGCAGGAGGGAGGAAAGACCAAATATTTTAGGAATTCTTTTCTCTTGGTCTTTTTCTTCTCAGTATTTTAAAATTTATATACTTCATTGTTTTGATTGATGAATAATCCATACCTCTTACTTCCCTCTTTTCCTCCTGCCACTCATTTTAGAAGTTTGCTATCATAACTCCTATATCATCACCTAAGGGAAGGAGAGGAGCAGTACTGGAATTTTAATCATTTTGAATCTTGATGTTTTTGAATAACTTAAAATTTTTGATATATGAGAATTTTGAATTATGTTTGCAAATGAAAGAAATACCATTTGTCTTAGTTTCCATATTTACTGATAACAAAGAATTTCTAGTCATTTATCCAAAACTTTTTTTCTCACTATACTTCACCGTCATGATTTTTTAAAAAAAAATTATATTAATGCTCAAGTAGAAAAGAGCCAAGTTATACCTTTTTCAGTTTAAATGAGGAGACTCATTAAGTGCTTTCTAAGTAAATAAGACATAGCTCCTGTTCTCGAGGTGCTTACCTTTGTTCTAATCTTTATGTACATCACAGCTAAACCTAACTTCATCCTTTGGATTCTTACAACCTTAGGTGTTCACAGATGAGTGGAGTATTTAATACATTCTCCACCTTTGCTTCTAATCTCTTCTTCTTTAAGTATCTCCTCTTCCTTTTTGTAACAAAGTGTTAGTATCAGAGTGTCTTTGGCTTAAACAATAAGAAACTCTTATTTCCCTAACAAGCAGTCTCTGGAGAGAGAGCAATTCTGGGGATGATGAATTCAGCAGCTCAGCAACATCATCAGGGACCTGGTACATTCTCTCTTCCTTCTTCATCATCCAGCCTGTCATCTTAGGGTGACTTTCTTCATGGCCCCAGCTGACTGCCACAGTTCAAGGAGTCACATGCAGATAATAACAGGTGGAGGCAGATTAAAGAAGAGTTTTCTCCTCTGCTTCTCTTTTTATCAGTGAGGAGCATCTTTCCCAGAAAACCAGCAGATTTCTCCTTACATCTCACAGGCCAGAATTATATCACGTGGCTAAACTAATCACTGCCAAGGGCAATAGGATCACAAGATTGGCCTACACCAATTATGATTTACCCCTCGGGCTGAGGAGAGGATCTTCCTCTTGAGATCATATAATGGTGGGAGAGTGGGGGGTATGACTGTAAGATAGGCAGCCATCAGTGTTTCTTAAAATAATTAAGCCATAATATTCAATGACTTTGCCCATCTGTATAAATAAGAATAGAATCGCCTGATCACTTGTCCCAAGGTGTCAGGGAGAAGGAGACGGGAGAGGAAGAGCCATACCTGGTTTTGAGAGGGAAATGAGAATTGACTCTATTACATCTTTGGTCATAAAGAGAACTTTAAGGGTCTGTAGAAAGAAGTTCCAGGAAGCTGTCCTCCATGAAGGGAATCCACTCATGTTTTGGCTAAAAGGAGAGGAAAGAGCAATTTGTTCAATGAACTCTTTCATGAGATGGTCCCAGCAGCCTTTATGGAGACTGTGATACAGAGATTGAGGTGGAAATAGCTGCCTCATAGTGAGTGCACAAATACAAGGGTACTTCAAAAAGTTCATGGAAAAATATAATTAAAAGATAATATGAATCTATCCATGTACTTCTTGAAGTACTCTCATACACAAAGCTATTCTAACATGGCCAGAACAAATGTCAGCTTTTGCAGCTTCCCAGTTAAGATTTCTTGGTTTTGCTGTGGACTCTTTGGTCAAGCTTTGGAGGAAGGGCTTTGCACTACAGTGTTAGACATTTTATCTTTTTTCCATGTGACCTCTAAGGAGCCCTCTGGAGAAGGGCTGGACATGGTCCATAGTGAAGCCAGTTCTATTCTTGCATGGACGCCAGAGATTCTCTGCAGAGAACTCCAGTGAGCTCCAGTGCTGTTTCCAGCCTTGAGACTGTGCTCAATCATTTCTGTTTTTCTTATTTATACAGATGGGAAAAGTCATTGAATTCACATGGTTATTAGATATTCAGGCAATATTTGTCGTCAAACCTCCTACTCCTGAAATTTCTGTTTACTCTTTTCTGTTCCTTAAAAATAAAGGCAACTTGCATAGTTTGTTATGGAACCAACATTGAAATGCTGTATGGAAGTTGTCACAACAAATGAAAATATAATCTAGGCAGGAGCCAGGAATGGCACATTTGCCAAACAAAAATATCTGAAATAATTCTACTCTTATTTCTTTGTTCCTTGTTTTTCCTTATTATTTTTTAACAAAATCGATTAATTTTTATTGAAACAATTGATTATACATACTTATGGGGTACAGAGTTGACTAGCAGTACTTGTGTACAATACATATGATCAAATCAGTATAGTTGGCGTATTTGTCATTACAACGTGTACTCATTCTTTGTGTCCATTAATCAATTTCTCCCTAACCCCCCTTTCCTTCCTCTGCCCCACCCTTAATAACCACAGTTCTATTTTCACCTTCCAAAATTTCAGAGTATTACTGTATTTGTTGTTTCTTCTCTCTCTCTCATTTTTTTTAGCTATCACTTAAAAGTGAGGAACTGTGGTATTTCTCTTTCTGTGCCTGGCTTATTTTATTTAGCATAATTTTCTTCAATTCATCCATGTTGCTATGAATGGCAGAATTTCATTCTTTTTTATGGAAAAATAGTATTCCATTGTGTATATATACCACGTTTTTCTTTATCTCGTTGTCCATCAATGGACATTTAGTTTGGCTCCATATCTTAGCTAATGTAAATAGAGCTGTGATAAACATGGGAGTGCAGATTTCCCTTCGACCTGATGATTTCCACTTCTTTGGGTATTTACCCAGTAGTGAGATTGCTGGATCGTATGGTATTTCTATCTGTAGTTGTTTGAGAAAACTTTATGCTGTTTTCTGTAATGGCTGCACAAATTACAGTCCCACCAATAGTGTAGAAGTGTTCCCCTTTCTCTGCTCATCCTCACCAGCATTTATTATTCTCTGTCTTTTTGATAATAGCCAGTCTAACTGGGATGAAATGATACATCAGTGTGATTTTGATTTGCATTTCTGTGATGCTTAGTGATGTTGAGGATTTTTTCATGTACTTGTTGGCCATTTGTATGTCTTCCTTTGAGAAATGTCTATTCAGCTCCTTGGCCCATTTTTACATCAGATTATTTGCTTTTTTACTAAGTTGTTTGAGTTTCTTGTACATTCTGGACATTAAACTGTTGTCAGATACATAGTTGGCAAATATTTTCCCCCATTCTGTAAGTTGTCTTTTCACTCTTTTGATTGTTTCCTTTGCTGTGCAGAAGATTTTTAGTTTGATATAACACCATTTGTTTATTTTTTCTTTTGTTGCTTGTGCTTTTGGGGTCTTATTCATAAAGTCTTTGCCTATCCCTGCATCCTGAAGTGTTTTATCTATGTTTTCTTCTAGAAGCTTTATAGTTTCAGGTCTTATAATTAAGTCTTTAATGCATTTTGAGGTTTTTTTGGTATTTGGTGAGAGGTATAGGTCTAGTTTCATTCTTTTATGTATGCATATCCAGTTTTCCAAGAACCATTTATTGAATAGGTTATCCTCTCCCCAGTGTATGTTCTTGGTGCATATGTAAAAGATCAGTTGGTTATAAGCATGTGTATTGATTTCTGGGCTCTTCATTCTGTTCTATTGGTCCATGTGTCTGTTTTTATGCCAGTACCATGCTTTTTTGGTTACTATAGCTTTGTAGTATAATTTGAAGTCAGGGAGTATAATGCCTCTGGCTTTATTTTTTTTACTCAGGATTGCTTTGACTATTCAATGTCTTTTGTTGTTCCATATGAATGTTAGGATTGTTTTTTCTCTTTCTGTGAAAAATGTCATTGGTATTTTGATGGGTATTGCATTGAATCAATAGATAGCTTTGGGAAGTATGGAGATTTTCACAATGTTAATTCTTCCAATCCATGAACATAGGATGTTTCTCCATATTTTTGTGTTCTCTTTTAATTTCTCTTGGCAGTGATTTGTAGTTCTTGTTGTAGAGATCTTTCACTCTTTGGTTAAATCTATTCCTAGGTATTTTATTTTTTTGTTGACTATTGTAAAAGGGCTTGATTTGTTGATTTATTTTTCTGTTAGTTTGTTGTTAGAATATTAAATAGAAGTGGTGATAGTGGGCTTCCTTGTCTTGTTCCTGTTAAAGGAAAAGCTTTCTACTTATCTCCATTAAGGATGATATTGGTGGTAGGTTTGTCATATATGGCTTTTATTGTGTTGAGATACTTTCCTTCTGTATTAATTTGCTGAGAGTCTTTATTGTGAAGGGATGTTGAATTTTGTCAAATGCTTTCTCTGCATCTGTTGAGATAATCATATTGTTTTGTCCTTGGTTTTGTTGATGTGGTGTTTCACATTTATTGATTTGTGTATGTTGAATCATCTTTGAATGTTGTTTAATTTCCATGTGGCTGTATAGTTTCCAAAGCTTCACATGTTATTCATTTCTCATTTTAATCCGTTGTGATCTGAGAAGATATTTGAAATTATTTCAATTTTCAAAAATTTTTTCAGGGTTTATTTGTGACCTAACATGTGGTCTATCTTGGAAAATGTTCCATGTGCTTATAAGAACACGTATTCTGTCGTTATTGGATGAAATATTATGTAGATGTCTGCCAAGTCCAATTAATGTAAAGTGTATTTTAAATCATGTGTTTCTTTGTTGATTTATTGTCTGGATGATCTGTCCAATTTGAGAGAGGTATGAAGTTCCCAACTATTACTGTATTGGGGGTCCATCTCTCCCTTTAAGTCTAATAGTTTTTGCTTTATATATCTGGGTCTCTGATGTTGGGTACATGTATATTTATGATTGTTATATCCTCTAGATAGATCTCTTTATTATTATATAACGTCTTTCTTTGTCCCCTTTTATAGTTTTTGATTTAAAGTCTATTTTATCCAATATAAGAATAGCTACTCCTGCTTGTTTTTGGTTTCCCTTTGCATGGTGTATCTTTTTTCCATCCTTTCACTACTAGTCTGTGTGTGTCTTTACCTATGAGGTGTATTTCTTGTAGACAGCATATATTTGGGTCTAGTTTTTAAATCCAATCAGCCAGTCTATGTCTTTTGAGTGAGGAATTCAGTCCATTTACATTCAGGGTTGTTGTTGAAAGGTATTGTCTTATTCCTGGTATTCTCCAGATTTTCATTTGGTTGTTTTAATATCTTTTGTTCCTTTCTTTCCTTTTTGTTGGTTTGGTTTTTATTTGTTTGTTAGTTTTTTTTAGGTGGTAAGATATCATTTCTTTCTCTTTCTTGTTTGCATATCTGCTCTACCAGTGGGTTTTATTCTTTCTCATGTACTCGTGGTAGTGATTATCATTTTTTGGATTCCAAATGCAGAACTCCCTCAAGAATTTCTTGTAGGGTTGGTCATGTGATGTTGAACTCCCACAGTTTTTGTTTGTCTGTGAAATATACTATTACTACTTCATTTCTGAAGGATAGTCTTGCTTCTTTTAGTGTCCTAGCTGGCAGTTTTTTTCTTTTAGTACATTGAATATATCATCCCATTCTCTTCTGGATTGTAAAGTTTCAGCTGAGAAATCTGCTGTTCATCTGATTAGGACTCCCTTATAGGCGACTTGCTACTTTTCTCTTGCTGTTTTCAGGAGTCTCTTTTTGTCTTTGACTTTTGTCAGTTTGACTACAGAGTGTTTTGGAGAGGACCTTTTTGGATTGAATCTGTTTGGGGATCTTTGAGCCTCTTGGATCTGAAAGTTCACATCTCTCCCAATACCTGGGAAGTTTTCTGCTATTATTTCATTGGATAGGTTTTTAATGCCTTTTCCTCTTTTCTCCCCTTCTAAAACACCCATGATTTGGGTGTTTGTACAACTAAGGTTGTCCGATAGCACCTGTAGATCTTCTTCATTAATTTTTTTGTTTGTTTTGGTCCACCTGGGTTATTTCTAAAAGACTGTCTTTGAGATCAGAAATTCTTTCTTCTTGCTCTAGCCTGCTTCTTAAGGTCTTGGTTGTATTCTTTTGTTTCACTGAATGAGTCCTTTAGTTCCAGGAGTTCTGCTACATTCTTTTTAAAGGTATCTATCTCTTTTTGTAAATTTCCTCCTTCATGTCCTGGATTGTTTTTCTTATTTCATTCTGTCATCCCTCTGAGTCTTCTTGTATCTCATTGAGTTTCCTTAAGATTGTTGCTCAGAATTCCTTTCAGTTATTTCAAATGTTTCCTGCTGTTTGGGGTCTGGTACTTGAGAATTACTGTATTCCTTTGGTGGTGTTATAGTTTCTTTCTTTCTTTCTTTTTTTCTTTTTTTGTTTCATATTTGTAGTATTCCTGCATTGATGTCTGATCATGTGGTGGAGTGGTTGCTTCTTGTAGTACTCTTCAGTGGCATTTGAGGAGAGTAGCTTCCTCCTGTAGATGTGTTTTATGTTGACTGGTGGGTAGGGTGTTTTAGTTTTGGCTTTGGGTAGACAGAGTAGTGTAGTCTCCATGTGGTTAGTTCAACTGTGTTCAACATCAGAGCTGTCCCTGGTGACTCTGTCCTAGGCATTGAGTCACTCAGTCGTTCCTTGCTGAAGTGAGTGACACAGTGTTGGGTCATCAAAGATGTAGGTCAGAACTCAAGTCTTGGGAGAAGTATCTGAGTGCCCTTTCTCTCCTTGGCTGAGGTTCACTATCCTGGGTGGATTTGCTGGCACCCCAGTTAGTGCTCTGTGACCCTGATAGGTGCACTGGGGTGTACTGAAGCTCCTCAGCTTGAATGGATGACCTTGGGAGGAGTTTCTCTTTCTTTTTTCCTGTAGGCAGAGGCTTCTTTGGTGTCCTTGCTCCTTCCTGTTTCCTCTTGCCTCATAAAATTCAGTCTTGAAAAGCATAGAAAATGGAATTTATCTGTAGGTTATAATTGATTCACAGTTTTACTATTTAGTATTTGTGACACTTTGTCTAGAAATTACTACATCCTAGCCATCTTCAGGAGTATAGATAAAATAAGCCAGAATTTATTTATTTATTTATTTATTATAATTTTTTTATTTTTAAAGAAATTTATATTTTAGTTGACATGTATTGATTGTACATAGTCATGAGGTACAGCTTTATATTTCAATACATGTATACAATGAGTGATGATCAAATCAGGGTAATTAGCATATTCATCATCACAAGACTTTATCATTTCTTTGTGATGAGAACATTTGACCAGAACTTAAAGTGGAGGAAATTTCCCTTATTTTTACCCCTTTGGAAGATGATGTTGGGGCCCTGCCTGTATCCCCTGGGCACTTAACATTTCTTTATGCATGAAACCAGCCTCCAACTGCCAGCACCTGCAATTCCGCCTGCGAGTAGGAGAACTCATACTCCTAGGGAGCAGTCTTAACCAGGAAATGATGGGAGTTGGTGGATTAATAGCCCAGTCCCTTCACTTCTTACCCCTTGGGCAGGGGAACTTTGGGGTTCATGTTCTACAGTAGCTCCCAGAGTTCCTTGACAGAGCTAAGCTCCAATGTCTTGATAAGATACCCTTTAAGGGCTTCCTTCCATTCCTTATCTCACTTTCCCACTCAGGCTGTTACTTTACAAATTGACTACTTGCACTCAAGTCCTCGCCTTGGGGTTTGCTTCCTGGAGGCTCAAATGAAGAGAGTCCTCTAGAGCAAAGCATGGCTCAATGGACGGACTCCTCAACTTTATTTTTAATATCTTGTTATGTAAAGCTTAAATACCTTTTTGGATAAAAATGGGGGATGGATAGATGGGTGGGAAGGAAGGAAGGAGAAAAGCATGGAAGGAAGAAAAGAAAGAAAAAAGGAAGGAAAGAAGAATAGAAGAAGGGAAGGAATGGTTTGTAAATCTGATAGTTTCGTACATCTTTTTAAAAGTACTTCTTCCTGTAACATTTTCATTCCACATTTTATAATGTATACTGTGAATTTGTGGGGATTTTTTTTGTGTGTGTTTACACTAATGAAATATATAATAAGTATTTAATCTATAATGTTATTATAATATATGTTTTAATATATTATAATACACTAATTTTCTTTTTTTAAAAGTCATATGCTTACTAATTTTTATAGCCTATTCAAGTAATACAAATATGGACACTTTTCTACTGGGTATTGATTTATACAAGGCAAATAGTAAAGAATGATAAATTCATTTCTTTTGCTACTTAGGATCCACCTGGGGAAAAGGCAATTCAGCAACTGTAAAGTAGTTTGTGTGTGCAAAAGTGAATGTCCTAGAGCTCTGGTCCATAGATTTTGCCTTTTCTTTTCCCTCAGAGAAGAGTTAGGGATCCCCCCTGCCTACCCCCAGCTCTATTATAGCACTTATCCTGAAATTATTCAGCTATTTTTATACTGTACTTGTTGACCTCCCCCATGGGCCTGAGCTCTTTTGGAGGGCAGGAGATTTGGTATGCAGAAGTCAGTCAACAGATGGTGAAATAACAGAAGTGTGGGATTACCTGTCTTAAGGTCTTGGCAGAGTTTGCTCTTCAGTGGCTGATGTCTGTCATGGGCACCTGCAGTTTGCCATTCCTGCACTGCACCATGATGTCATTTGAGCCCCTGCTCTGTCCAAAGACTCTGTAATGTGCTTGTGATTAGGGGTGCAGAGAAATAGATGAGATGAATTGGAGAGTTCTAGCTCCCAAATGAGCTGGGTCCAGGGATCTAATTGTTAAAAACCAAAAAGCAGCTCATATTAATGGCATTTTGTGTTGACCCATAATAAAATTTTGTAATTTTCTCTGACCACAGACATTAAAAATATGTTTTTGATTTGGAAGGGAAGGAAAAATAACAGAAATAATATCAAATCCCATATGTAGTATACTTTCTACTAACCTGTACTCTGTTTTGTTTTGTTTTGTTACCTACTCCTTTAGGTACCCTTGGTACTTGGCTTTTCCATTTTTTAATCAATGTGCTACTTTTTTGAATAATTATTACTCTCTGCCATTAAATTTTTCACACCCCTTTACTTTTTAAATTTATTTGCCACATTAAGAGAGATGAAATGACTTTAAAATAGGATATTATTTTAAAAGGATGTCTTGCACTGTCATATTTCTTCCTGTAATTGGAGAAAGCAATACTGCAGCCTTAAATGCTTTAGCAGATTCTAGGACCCTCACACAAAGAATAACCCAAATGAGTCAAACCTTTGGAGGTTTAGTTTCCATTGCCCCAAAGTGTTTAAAGTGATTTGTGGAACCACCTGAAAGTGCTTATGTGATGCATAATTGCATTGGTCAGGGCTTCCAAGTACAGATAAGAGCAACCACACTCTGCTCAGTATAAGCAGAAAGGGATTTGTTCCAGAACACAGATAGCTCACAATAGTGGTGAGAGGGCTGGGGGAGCAGGTTCGAGGCCAGAGCATCACCAGTGAAGTGGCTTGCTGCCAGGGACCCCAGGGCTATGCTGTTTGTGATGACACCTGCAACAGCAAAAGGGAAGCCCTGTGCCACACCTTTGCTTCATACAGCCCATACATGTCTAAGTCTTCTGTTGTGCAGCTGACTAGTGGAACCATACACCAGCTCCCAAATTCAAAGGAGGCTGGTCGATGTAGAGTTGGTGTGTTTGTTTGTTTCTGTATGTCTGAGTAAGGCAGGATTTACAGTCCAGGGATCTACTACAATGTAGGGAAGCTGTCTAAAGATATCGGGCAGCCACAGATGACAAGTATCTGCTGTGATAATGTCTCATGAAAACAGAAGGAGTCAAATAACAGGAGTACACTGTTTGGCCTCTACTGTTAAAAAATCTGTGTAGCAAAAAGGTAGGAAGAAAATACACAAAAATGTTAATGCTGATTATCTCAATGGTGGATTGTGGGTAATATTTTCCTTCTGTTTTTTCTATGATGAAACTATATTTTCTTGTAAATTAGAAAAAATGAGACCTTTTTATTTAAGAAAGATGAATAAAAATAATTGCTGGGTTTCTAGATGAATGAAAAATCTGTCTTAAAATTCCTGAGCATATTTAATAATCTCTTTAATAATAATAAATGATCAATGAAACAAACAAAAGCTTACTCTCTTGTTTAAGTTGAGATTACAACCTATTTCCTGTAGCTTTGTCCTAAGTGGGTTCAGTAGCTCTGATCACATCAGAGTCAAAGTTCTGAAAACAGAAGGTCTTTAGACATCTTTCACCCCAACTTCATAGCATTCATCTCCATTTGAAGTTTTTAAAAGTACAAACATGCATAGATGCATATATTCATGCAGATTTATCTGTTTATTTAATATGTCCTCCCCAATAGACACAAGGGAGGGGACCATAAATACCCAGTGCCTAATCCATGTAGACACACAGTTGGTATTTACTAGTACATACAAGCGTACTTCAAAAAATTTGTGGAAAGATTCATATTATCTTTCAATTCTATTTTTCCACAAATTTTTTTTTTTTTCCTTTTTGTCTTTTTTCGTGACCGGCAACGGATCGCAACCCTCAGTGTCGCGCCCGTACCGGACCGGGACCGGCCACGGGATCGCAACCCTCGGTGTTGCTCCCGCCCCTCGCTCAGCCAGTGAGTGGCCGGTCTGTATGTGGGATCCGAACCCTCGGCGGGAGCGCCACTGCGCTTCCCAAGCGGCGCACTATAGCAGTGCGCCACCGGGCCGGCCCATTTTCCACAAATTTTTGAAGTACCCTAGTATGTGATGAATGAATGCTGATGGTTAAATCACAAAGGAAGGGAACGTAGATTGTCATCTTTAAACTAACTGCAAAGCTTTCCAGTACCACCCACTGACTGGCCCTTACTGAGATGGCTGTGGCTGCATGGGACGTCATTCTCATCTCAGTATCCCAGTTAGGCTCTGCTCTCCTCACTAGGATACTGGGGATTCTGGAGCTGTCTTAGGCCCATCTGTTTATATGCTCTTTGAAGACCTTTCTGCAGCTCCTGCCCCTCACTGGACACAAGAAAATGTGGAGGTTCTGCAATTTTCTCTGCCCTACTTTGGAAAGAGAGCACAGGTCTGTTCTTAGGCCCTCCTACCCATCTTGGGGTTCTCTTTCTAGCCCCCTCACTGGACCTGGCCTTCTGCACATCAACTATTTTCAAGGGCTCAGCAGCACCTAATTTTCTCACCTGCCTTCTGACCCTCTCCCCTTCCCTTGGGCTGAAGGATCTCTCTTTTTTTTCTTGTCTTTTTTCGTGTCCGGCAATGGATCGCAACCCTCAGTGTCGTGCCCGTACCGGACCGGGACCGGCAACGGGATCACAACCCTCAGTGCTGCACCCGCACCTCGCTCAGCCAGTGAGCGGGAACCGGTCTGTATGTGGGATCCGAACCCTTGGCGGGAGCGCCGCCGCGCTCCCAAGTGGTGCACTGTAGCAGTGCGCCACCGGGCTGGCCCCTGAAGGATCTCTTTTGTACCTTGGGACAGGAAGAATGCTTACCCACAGGTCAAGTGTTCTATCAGATCCTTTCTCTTTAGCCTTGGTCTCTCCTTTGGAAACTCAAAAGTCAGGGATTCGACTCATATTCTCTATGGTGATGTCATCTTTTTCCTGAGGCAGTGAATACTGTTGGTTGAATGGGGAAAATGTGAAAGGATACACAGAAATTTAGGGAAAAATAATCCTTGGTTAATCTCTCAAAAATATCATCTGCCACATTTGTATGAAAGGTGGACCAATTTCAAGGGAATGAAATTAGCCATAGTTATCTCAAGTTTCCAAAGTAATTCTCCAAAATGTGTCAGTTTACTACTAATTCTAGAAAGAAAGAAGCATGCCACTTGGGAAAGGGAACAGGAAGTTTGCAAAATATGTGAGTCTCCAGGGATGCCTGATTTCACTGCTGTCATAAAGTTTCTCCTGAACAGTTGAGGCTCTGATAAAATAAATATCTGTCATGTTATTTAGGAGTGGATGACAGGCTGAGAGTCACTGAGCAAGTGACAAGCTGTCCTTGACTTGGTAAGTTTCCATGCTGTTTTTGGCTGATGCAGATCTTATATTAAGTCATATGCAATGAGAGTTTCCTCTGTCAGTTCGATGACATGATTTTAGGCAAGGAAGGTAGAATGTCTCTGTGTCAGCTAGAGATGATTATATTAGATAACATCTGTCTTAATAGCCCTACCTTCGAATCTAAGCTGTGGGCAAATGAGATTTTATGCTTTATCATCAGGCTGCCAGACAGGCCTCAGGTAATTATATGTAAAATATCATGCTCTGTTGCACAATAGTTGGTGTTTGCAAGGAAAAATAAGTGTCTTGAAACTTTTTATAGCATTTATTCCTTCACAGCAAGAGAATATTGCAAGTTTGTGTAAGGCTTTATATTGTTGTACTTAACCACTGTGACTTTTACAACTGCATGCTAGCTGGGCA
The DNA here is from genome assembly GCF_000696425.1 of Galeopterus variegatus. Taxonomy (NCBI): domain Eukaryota; kingdom Metazoa; phylum Chordata; class Mammalia; order Dermoptera; family Cynocephalidae; genus Galeopterus; species Galeopterus variegatus. The sequence continues at coordinate 463,314 of NW_007726854.1, forward strand.
CAGTAAATTACTGAAAAAGCACTTTGAAGATGTCATTGAGCTTTGCCTGGTACTTTGTAATCTTCAGAAGTTACAGAAAAACATAGCCTCATATGTCATTTTAAGCTTCTTTGAATACACTAACAGTCTGAGCTGTCACTCCTAATAACATTAGGTCATTTTTAACCAAATTCTTGATAGAACATTCTTTCTACAGAATATATTACAAGCAAGCATTTCTCTAGAATCCACTTCATTATCAAGTAGGAGCCTAATAGGGTATTTAATACCTAACAAAACCAATGTGAAAGCATCTGTTAGGGGAAGGGAACCAAATATCCCAATTTTCTAAATTGCAGTCACGTTTAAAGATACCTGTAAATGGCAGAGCCACCCTTTCTAGTGCAGTTGCCCTGCTGTTTCCTGCTGTTGGTTGTCTTTTGGGGGTGAGATGAGTTCAGAATGGGAAGACCATGGAGAATGTTTAAAATGAACAAAATGTTAAAGGACTCAAATTTTAGGAAGATGGATTTCCCAGTAAGGGTCATCTTGGAATAGGCTTTCCTTATGAGATTTTGGAGAACAAAAAAAAACAACCCAGCTTTTATTGGTCTGGAAATAAAAGTCAGATGTTATGCAACACCACAGTAGGATAAGGACACTTTTTCTAAGTTTTCCTGCTTGAGCTCTCAGCTCCTAGGAAAGATTCCCTAACTTGGAATTTTAGTGATTTTTTTTTTTTTACTGTAGGCTCTCCCTGAGAAATGGGATGGGGGGAAACTACACAACAGTGTGCTGACTATAATATCAAAACTTTTAGGCCCTGAATCTGAAACAAGAAATAAGCTATACCTATGATATTGCCTAAGGAAACTACTATTCTTCCATAGTAAGACAACTAGAAGGAAAAGCTTATTGGAGTTAATAGTATAATCATGTTTTTAAAAATGGCAGGAATCCTCCTCTCCAATGTGATTGGAGCTAGTACTAGGTTAAATAAAGGAAACAATTTTCTTTAATTAATTAATTAATTTATTTTTATGTTGAACTTTTTTTTTTCTTTTCTTAAAATTTATTTATTTATTATTATTATTTTTTTACATTCTAAGATTTTGTTGTGGAGCAGTGGGAGGTGGGGAGGAGGGTAGGAAAATTGAGGTGGGGGTGGAGGGGCAGGGCTGGTCCATGGCCGGCTCCTTTGCTGGCCTGGTTGTGGAGGGTAGAGGGCTGTAGCTGAGGCCCACAGGGTACCCCCCCATTCTCAGGAGCCTGGGGGTTTCTGGTTTCTGGTGGCAGCTTGGTTGTCACTGAGCTGGATGCAGACATTGGAGGATGTGGCTGAGGCCCTTGGCCTCCTCCACCCTGGTCCAGGGACCCAGAGGCTTCCAGCAGTGCTGTGGTCATTGCCAGGCGGGATGCTGATGTTGCGGGGTGTGACAGAGATCCTTGGCCCTCCTACCTCAGCTCAGGAGCCCAGGGGATTCTGCAGCAGCTCAGTCCTTGCTGGGCTGGATGTGGATGTTGCGGGTTGTGGCTGAGGCCATTGGGCCCCCTTCACCCTGGCTTGGGAGCCCAGGAGGCTTCCAGCTCTTCTACGTTTTATAAGTGTTCTTTGGTGGTATTAGAACTTTATTGGTGAATATCAGAACTTTGTCTCTGATGGAGTTTGGATGTGTTGTCCCCTCCAAAACTCATGTGGAAATTTGATCTCCAATGTGGCAGCATTGGAAACTGAGTCATGGAGGCAGATCCCTCATGAATTAATGCTCTCCCTGGGGGAGGGTGGAGTAATGAGTGAGTTTGCATTCTGTCAGTTCCCGTGAGAGCTGATTGCTTAAAGGACGCTGACACCTCCTCTCTCTCTCTCTCTCTCTCTCTCTCTTGCTTCCTCTCACCATGTGATCTGCTTGTACCCGCCAGGAGTCTGCCACTTTCCTCCATGAGTAGAAGCAGCTTGAGGCCTGTGTCATATGCAGCTGTCCCAGAATTGTAAGCCAAATAAACCTCTTTTCTTTATAAATTACCCAGTCTCAGGTAGTTCTGTTATAGCAACAGAAATTGGACTAAAACAGTCTCTGATCTGTGGGTGTTTTGTGTTTTCTTTCAGTTCTGTGTTGGATTATTAGCTACCCCCACCATTTAAACTCTGCACTAGAACTAATTTGTTGTCCTTTGCTTACTTCTAAAATGGGAGAACTTCCTGTGGGGACCAGCACTTGAGTCCTGTGGTTGAGCTAAATTACTGCTTTGCTGCTGATACTTAGGTTTTAACTGTTGACCTTTTAATCACTTCTGGGTCTTGTGAAGTTCAGTACATCTGGGTTGTGTGAAAACTCTGGTCTGGGCCTGAGTCTTTTCAGCAAACTGCACCCCTGCTTCTATATTCCTGACCAGTCTCCACTGAGTGGTCCTGCACTGATTGGAGGGCAGATCAGCTGTCCATGCTGTGCCCCAGTGTTCCCCTGGTGGGCCTGTCTCACCCACCCCCTGCACTCAAAACACTTCTCATGGGGTGGACCATGTGTCAATCCCTTATGATGACTCACCGGACTCTGAGAGACTCCTTTTTTCAGTTGTCTGTGGCCCTTCTCTCCTTTGTGGGTCCACAGGAACCCTGTTAGTGGTCTTGCTGGCCTGGGGGCCTCCAAGGCCTTCCTGTCCCCTGCAGTCTCCGAGCAACTTCACACATAGGGCACAGCTGTGGTTTTTGCCAGCTCTTGCTCCATGTGCTCACCAGGGCCAGCCTTGAAATGGCTTGGCTCGAACTGGTTGGAGTGGTCTTGTCTTTCTCTCATCATGGTTTCTCCCTCCTTTGTGAATTTTGCAGGTTTCTCCTCCTCTTCCCCTGAGCTTTAGGGACCCCAGCTTGGCAGTCTTTGCTTTTTTTTTTTTTTTCCTTTTTGTCTTTTTTCGTGACCGGCAACGGATCGCAACCCTCAGTGTCGCGCCCGTACCGGACTGGGACCGGCAACAGGATCGCAACCCTCAGTGTTGCGCCCGCACCACGCTCAGCCAGTGAGTGGCCGGTCTGTATGTGGGATCCGAACCCTCGGCGGGAGCGTCGCCGCGCTCTCAAGCGGCGCACTATAGCAGTGCGCCACCGGGCCGGCCCAGTCTTTCCTTTTTAATAGTTGTAAATTGGTTGATTGTGGGAGAGAGTGACACTGGGGACTGTCTATTCCACCATCTTGATTCCTAATCTCAAGGAAACAATTTTAAAATAAAATGACATTAATTAAAACATTTACATCAACTTAAAATATATTATTGTACATTTTCTCTATTGTAATTTTTGTACAGCCATCCAAAATTAGATGATTAAAGGCTCCTTCATCTTTTTGGCATAAACTACATTCATAATATATCGATTAAGTTTTCCACGTTTACCTTCTATAAAGTGGAATGAGAATTTAGCAATCTTAATTGAGAATCCTAGATTTTTACATTATTTTTTTACTTTTTAATTGACATTTATTGATTGTACATATTTATGGGTACAGGATTTTATTTTAATACACATGTACATTGTGTAGTGATCAAGTAAGGGTAGTCAGCAAATTCATCATTGCAAAATTTTATCATTTCTTTATAATAACATTTAAGCTCCTCTCTTTTAGCCATTTGAGAACAGACAATAACTTATTGTTAATTATAGATGCCTAGCACTACTGTACTCCAGTAGAACTTATTTCTCCTATCTAGCTGTAGTTTTGTGTCCATCAACCAAACTCTCACAATCCTGTCTCCCACCTCCCCTTCCCAGCCTCTAATAACCACCATTCTACCCTTTATTTATAAAAGTTCAACTTAATTATAAATACTTTTAGCTCCCACATGTGAGTAAGAACATGTGGTATTCTTCTTTCTGTGCCTGACTTATTTCATTTAACATAATGTCTTCCAGGCTCATCCGTGTTGCTACAAGTGACAGTGTTTTATTTTTTGTCATGGCTGAGTAGTATTCCACTGTGTATATATACTACATTTTTTTATTCATTTGTCTGTCAACAGACACATAGATTGATTCTATATTTTGGCTATTTTAAATAGAGATGTGATAAACATGGGAGTGCAGGAATCCCTTTGACATGATGATTTACATTCCTTTGGGTATATACCCATCAGTGGGATTACTGGATCATATGGCAGTTCTATCTGTAGTTGTTTGAGAATCTTCCATACTGTTTTCCATAATGGCTACACTAATTTATGGTCCCACCAACACTGTAGGAGGGTTCCACTTTCTCCACATCCTCCCCAGCATTTTTTATTCTGTTTTTTTGATAATAGCCAGTCTAACTGGGGTGAGATGATATCTCATTGAGGTTTTGATTTGCATTTCTCTGATGATTAGTGATGTTGAGTATTTTCTCATGTACTTATTGGTTATCTGTATGTCTTCAATTGAGAAATGTCTATTCAGGTCCTTTGCACATTTTTAAAAAAATTCAGATAATTTGTTTTTGTACTGCAAAGTTGTTTGAGTTTCTTATAGTTCTGGATGTTAATCCCTTGTCATATGCATAGTTTGCAAATATTTTCTCCTTCTCTGTAGGTTATCTTTTTGTTTTGTTAATTGTTTATTTTGCTGTGAAGAGCTTTTTAGTTTGACATAATTCTATTTGTTTATTTTTTCCTTTGTTGCCTGTGCTTCTGGGGTCTTATTCATAAAGTCTTTGCCTAATACTACATACTGAAGTATTTTATCTGTTTTTTTTTTTTTCTAGGAGTTTTATAGTTTCGGGTCTTAGAGTTAAGTCTTTAATACACTTTGAGTTGATTTTGGTATCTGGTGAGAGGTATGGGTCTAGTTTCATTCTACATATGGATATCCAGTTTTCCCAGCATCAGTTATGTAGAGGCAGTCTTTTCCCCAATGTATGTTCTTGAAGCCTTTTTCAAAGATCAGTTGGCTGTAAGTATGTGGGTTGATTTCTTGGTTCTCTATTCTGTTCCATTGGTGCAAGTATCAGTTTTTATGCCAGCACCATCTATTTTGGTTACTATAGCTTTGTAGTATAATTTGAAGTCTCTGGCTTTACTTTGTTTTATTTTTGCTCAGGATTGCTTTGGCTATTTGGGGTCTTTTGTTGTGCCATATGAATGTTAGGGTTTTTTCTATTTCTGTGAAGAATGTCATTGGCATTGGGGATTGGATTAAGTCTGTAGATCACTTTGGTTAGTAGGACATTTTCAGTGTTATTTCTTCCAATCCAAGAGTATGGAATGTCTTCCGTCATTTTGTGTACTCTTTAATTTCTTTCAGCAGTGATTTGTAGTTCTTGTTGTAGAGATCTTTCACCTCCTTGGTTAAATTTATTCCTAGGTATTTTATTTTTTTGGTAGTTATTGTAAATAGGCTTGCTTTCTTGATTTATTTTTCTTCTAGTTTGTGGTCGATGTATAAAAATGCTTTTCATTTTTGTGTATTGATTTTGTATCCTGCAACTTAACTAAATTCATTTATCAGCTTTAGGGGTTTTTTTTGTTTGTGTTTGGAGTCTTCAGGTTTTTCCATATATAGGATTATGTCATCTGCAAACAGGGACAATTTTACTTTGTCTTTTCTGATCTGGATGTCCTTTTTTCTTTCTCTTGCCTGATTCCTCTGGCTAGTATTTCCAATACTATATTAAATAGGAGTGTTTAGAGTGGGTATCCTTGTCTCATTCCAGTTCTTAAGGGGAAAGCTTTGTTTCTGCATTCAGGATGATATTGGCAGTGTGTTTGTTGTATACATATTTTATTGTGTGGAGATACTTTCCTTCTATACCTAATTTACTGAGAGTTTTTATCATGAAGTGATGTCGGATTTTGTCATATGCTTTTTCTGCATCTGTTGAGATAATCATATGGTTTTTGTCCTTGATTTTGTTGATATATTGTATCACATTTAGCGACTTGTATATGTTGAACCATCCTTGCATCCCTGAGATGAATCCCACTTGATCATGGTATATAATTTTTTTGATGTGTTGCTGTATTCTGTTTTCTAGTATTTTGAGGAATTTTGTGTTTATGTTCATCAAAGATATTGGCCTGCCGTTTTCTTTTTTTGTTGTATATTTGTCTGGTTTTGTTAGCAGGGTGATGCTGGCCTCATAGAATGAGTTTGGGAGAATTGTGGTATATAAAGATACTTGAAATGATTTCAATTTTTATAAATGTGCTGAGACTTGATTTGTGACATATCATGTAGTCTATCCTGGAGAATGTCTCATGTGCTGATGAGAAGAATATATATCCTGTAGTTTGTTGGATGTAATGTTCTGTAAATATCTGCCAGGTTCAATTGGTCTTAAGTATAGCTTAAATCCTATGTTTCTCTGTTGATTTGTTGCCTAGATGATCTGTCCAATGCCGAAAGAGGGATTTTCAGGTCCTCAATTATTATTGTGTTTGAGTCTGTCTCTTTCTTTAGATCTAATAGTGTTTGCTTTATATATCTGGGTGCTCTTATGTTGGGTGCATGTCTGTTTATGATTGTTATGTCTTTGTACTGGATAGATACCTTTATCATTATATAATGGCCTTTCTTTCTCTTTTTATGGTTTGCTTATTTTATCTGGTATAAGAATAGCTACTCCTGCTCATTTTTGGTTTCTGTTTGTGTGGCATATCTTTTCGCATCCCTTCACTACTAGTCTCTTTGTGTCTTTACAGTTGAGATGAGTCTATTATAGACCACATATAGTTTGGTCTAGCTTTTTAATTCAGTCGTGTCTTTTGAGTGGGGAATTTTACCCATTTACATTTAAGGTTGTTATTGAAAGGTATTGTCTTACTCCTGGCATTTTAACAATTTTTGTTTGGTTGTTTTAAATATCTTTTGTTCCTTTCTTCCCCTTTTATTTTTTGTCTTTGATGTTTATTGTTTTTTTTTTTTTTTTTGATTTTTTTTTTTTTTTGATTTTTTTTTTTTTTTGATTTTTTTTTTTTTTTTTGAGGTGGAAAGATATAGTTTCTTTCTCTTTCTTGTTTGCATTTTTGTTCTCCCAGTGGGTTTTGTTCTTTCTTGTGTGTTCATGATAGTGAACATGTAATAATCATGGTATTAATCAGGTAGTGATTATTGTTTTTTGGATGCCAGGTGCAGGACTCCCTTGAGGATTTCTTTTAGGGCTGGCCATGTGGTGTTGAACTCCCACAGTTTTTGTTTTTCTGGGAAATATACTATTTTTCCTTCATTTCTGAAGTATAGCCTTGTATTGTGTTCTTGTCCAGCAGGGTTTTTTTCTTTTAGTACTTTGATTTGTTTTGTTTTGTTTTTTTTTGTCTTTTTCCGTGTCCGGCAACGGATTGCAACCCTCAGTGTCGCCCCCGTACCGGACCGGGACCGGCAACGGGATCGCAGCCCTCGGCGCTGCTCCCGCGCCTCGCTCAGCCAGTGAGCGGGAACCAGTCTATACGTGGGATCCGAACCCTCGACGGGAGTGCCGCTGCGCTTCCCAAGCGGCGCACTACAGTAGTGCGCCACCGGGCCGGCCCTCTTTTAGTACTTTGAATATATCATCCTATTCTCTCCTAGGTTGTAAGATTTCTGCTGAAAAATCTGCTGTTATTCTGATTGGGATTTCCTTATAGGTGGCTTGGTGCTTTTCTCTTGCTTCTTTTAATATTCTCTCCTTGTCTTTGATTTTTGCTAGTATGACTACAATGTGTCTTGGAGAGGACCTTTTTGGATTGAATCTGTTTGGGGATCTTTGAGCCTCTTGGATCTGAAGGTCTGTGTCTCTCCCTATACCTGGGAAGTTTTCCACTATTATTTCATTGAATATGTTTTCAATGCCTTTTCCTTTCTCCCCCCCCCTACTGGAACACCCCTGATTTGGATGTTTGTGTATGTAAGGTTGTCTGCTAGTTCTCTTAGATTTTCTTCATTTTTAAAATTCTTTATTCTTTTTTTCCCCCACCTGGCTTATTTTGAAAAGACTGTCTTCAAGATCAGAAATTCTTTTTTCTGCTTGCTCTAGCCTGCTACGTAAACTCTGTTTCATTTTTTATTTCATTGAATGAATCCTTCAGTTCTAGGATCTGCTACATCTTTTTAAAGGTATTGATCTCTTTATAAATTTTCTTCTTCATATTCTGGATAGTTTTTCTCATTTCATTGTGTCATGTAACTAAGCCTTCTTTTATCTCATTGAGTTTCCTTAAGATTGTTGCTCAGAATTCCTTTTCAGTCATTTCAGTGGTTTTTTTTTTCTCTATTGGGTCTGGTTCTTGATAATTATTGTATTCCTTTGGTGGTGTCATATTTTCTTGGGTTTTTTTTTTTCATTTTTCTAGTATCTACATTTATGTCTGGTCATTTGGCAGAGCAATTGCTTCTTGTATTACTGTGAATTAGGCTTTGAGGAGAGAGAGTCTCTCCTGTAAATGTGTTTTATATTGACTGTTGAGTAGGTTATCTTAGTATTGGTTCTCTTTAGACACAGTAGTGTAATCTCCATGTGGGGACTCTGGATGTATTCACCATTAGAGTTGTGTGTGAGTGTCTCCATGGCATAGGCACTGGAGAACTTAGTGATTCCTTGCAGAGGTTAGTGACACAGTGTTGGGTCACTGAGGATGTGGGTGAGCTGAGATCTTTGGAGAAGTGCCTGGGTGCCCTGTTGCTCTTTGTTTGGGGTGGGTGACCCTGGAGGGCTTGTTTGCATCCTGGCTAGTGTACCATGATCCTGATGCGTGCTTTAGAGTGATCTAAAGCTTGCTTTCTTGATTTCTTTTTCTGCTAGGTAGTTTTTGGTGTATAGAAATGCTACTGATTTTGGTATATTGATTTAGTATCTGCAACTTGGCTGAATTCATTTATCAGTTCTAAGAGCTTTTGGTGGAGTCTTCAGGTTTTTCTGTATATAAGATCATATCAACTGCAAACAGACAATTCGACTTCCTCTTTTCCATTTGGATCCCCTTTATTTCTTTGCCTAATTGCTTTGACTAGAGTTTCCAGTACTAAGTTAAATAGGAGTGGTGACAGTGAGCATCTTCATCTTTTTCCTGTTCATAAGGAAAAAACTCACCTTTCCCCATTCAGGATAACATTATCTGTGGGTTTGTCATACATGGCCTTTATTGTGTTGAGATACTTTCCTTCTATACCTAATTTGTTGAGAGTTTTCATCTTTAAGCACATTTAGTTTTATCAAATGCTTTTTCTGCGTCTATTGAGATGATTATATGGTTTTTGTCCTTGATTTTGTTGATATGGTGTATCACATTTATTGATTTGCATATGTTGAATCATCCTTGCATGTTGTTTAATTTCCAGTGTTTATCTTGGGGGCACAGGGTCACACTCAAAACACTGACAACCTTGTTCAGAGTGGCCCACTCCAGCTGAGCAGCTGCAGAGGACACCAATGTCTCTCTTGGGGGCCCAGGGTCCCACCCGTGGCCCCAGCAGCCTCACCAAGTGTTTCCCCCTTCACCTGAGGAGCTGAAGAGTGCTCCAGCACCTTTTTTGGGGGGGGCCAAGGTCCAATCCAAAGCCACAGTGACTCCAGTAAAAGTCAACTGCTTCAGCTGAGGAGCTGTTGAGCACCTCATTGTCCCCTCAAAGTCCAAGGTCTTGACTGCAAATCCAGCAGTCCCACCTAGGTTTGCCCATATAACCTGAGGAGATGCAGAGCACCCTGATGTTTATTCCAAGAGCTTGAGACCTCATCCATGATCTCTATGACCCAGGCCAGCATCATTCACTACAGCAAGGAGCTGCCAAGTGCCCCATTGCTGAGGCCATCAAGGCACTCACAGACAACTCCTATGTTGAATACAGTTGAAGAAATCCTACAGAGACTACACTATTGTACTCGCCTGAAACCCAACCTAAAACACCCTACTCAACTGATACTGTAGAATATTTCTACAGGAAAGAGTCTCTTCCTTCAAAAGCTCCTTCTGAGTGTGAAAAGAAGTGACTGTTCTACCAGATGCCCATACATCAACATAGGTATACCAGAAACATGACAAAACAAGAAAACATGACACCTTCAAAGGAATACAATAATTCTCCAGTAGTAGATCCCAAAGAAAAGAAAATCTATGAAATGCCCAGAAAGAAATGCCAAATAATAATGATAAAAAAACTCAATGAGGTGCAAGAAAATACAGATAGACAACACAACAAAATGAGAAAAACAGTTCAATATCTAAAGAATAAATTCAACAAAAGATATATATCATAAGAATGGAACTGCAGAGATGGAACTGAAGAATGTATTAAATGAAATTAAAAATACAGCTGAGAGCTTAAGCAACAGGCTAGATCAAGCAGAGGAAAGAATTTCTCAACTTGAAGACAGGTTTTTTGAAACAATCCAGTCAGATAAAAAAAGGTTTTTTTTTTAGATGAAGAAACACTGTGAGATGTAAGACACAAAGTTAAGTTTACAAACATTTGTATTATGAGTATTCTGAAAAGGTACTGAAAACCTATTTAACAAAAGAATAGGCAAAAATTGTCTATGTATTGGGAGAGATATAGACTTTCACATCAAAGATGCTCAAAGATTCCCAAATAGTTTTAACCTGAAAAAGTTATCTCTGAGACACACTGTAGTCAAATTGTCAAAAGTCAAAGACAAGAAAGAATCCTAAAAACAACAAGAGAAAACGATTAAGTCACATTTAGGCAATCCTCATCAGACTAACAAGCAGCAGATTTCTCAGCAGAAACCTTACAGGCTGGGAGAGAGTGGAGTGATATATTCAAAGTGCTGAAAGAAAAACATTGTCAGCCAAGAATATTATAACCAGCAAAGCTATTCTTCAGAAATGGAGAAATAGTGTCTTTCACAGACAAACAAAATCTATGGGAATTCACCATTGTGAAACCAGCCCTACAAGAAATCCATAAGGGAGTCCTACACCTCGTAGCAAAAGAATGATAACTACCATTATGTTTATGCACAAAAGAATAAAACTCATTGGTAGAGCAGATATGAAAATAAGAAAGTGAAAGAAATTATATATTATCAGAACAAAAAACCACCAAACAGCAAAGAGAAACAATAAAAGAGAAAGGAACAAAAGATATATATATATATATATATATATATATATTTTTTTTTTTCCTTTTTGTCTTTTTTACTGACCGGTAACGGGATTGCAACCCTCGGTGTCGCGCCCATACCGGGGACTGGCAACGGGATCGCAACCCTCGGTGTTGCACCCGCACTGCGCTCAGCCAGTGAGCGGGAACCGGTCTCCACATGGGATCCGAACCCTCAGCGGGAGCGCTGCCGCACTCCCAAGTGGTGCACTCTCCAGTGCGCCACCGGGCCGGCCCAAAAGATATATTTTAAAAACTAGAAATAATCAGTAAAATGTCAGGAATAAGGCAATAACTTTCAATAACAACTTTGAATGTAAGTAGATTAAATTCACCATATAAAAGATATAGATTGGATGAATGGATTAAAAACAAGATGAAACTATACATTGTCCACAAGAAACTCCCTTCATCTATAAAGACACACATAGATGAATACTGAAGAAATGGAAAAAGATATACTATGCAAATAGAAACTGAAAATGAGCAGGAATTGTGATACTTACATCAGAGAAAATAGACTTGGAACAAAAAAGTATAAAAACAGACAAAGAAGGACATTATATAATGATAAATAAATCAATTCAGCAAGTTATAACAACTGGAAATATGTATGCACTCAACATCAGAGCACCTGGATATATAAAGCAAATATTACTGGATCTGAAGGAAGTGATAGACCCCAATAAAATAATAGCTGGGCACTTCAGCACCCTCTCTTAGCATTGGACTGATCATCTAGACAAAAAACACAGAAATGTTCAAATTAAACTGCATATAGACCAAATGGACTTGACAGACATTTACAAACGATTTCATCCAACAACTGCAGAATACATATTCTTCTAATCAGCACATAGATTATTCTCCAGGATATTCCATGTTAGGCCACAAATCAAGTCTCAACAAATTCTAAAAGACTGAAATCATATCAAGTATTTTTTCATACCACAATGGAGTAAAACTAGAAATCAGTAATAAAGAAAACTTTGGGAACCTTACAAATACATGGAAGTACATGGAACCTTACAAATACCTGTAAAAGCAAGGAGTTAAAGAGGAAATAAAGCAGGACATCAAAAGTTCCTTGATGGGCTGGCCCGGTGGCGCACTGGAGAGTGCACCGCTTGGAAGCGCGGCGGCGCTCTCGCCGAGGGTTCGGATCCCATGTGGAGACCGGTTCCCGCTTACTGGCTGAGCGCAGTGCGGGCGCAACACCGAGGGTTGTGATCCCATTACCCGTCAGTAAAAAAGACAAAAAGGAAAAAAAAAAAGTTCCTTGAGACAGAAATACAAGAACAACATACCAAAGCCTATGGGATACTGCAAAAGCAGTACGAAGAAGGAGCTTCACTGTTGATGTGGGTTGCTCTGGTGAGGTTGCTGGGGTTGTAGGAGGGACCTTACAACCTCAGGAGAAAGACTGGGTTGCTCTGTAGCATCACTTTTGTAAAGAGCTACTCTGGAAAAAGTTATTGTGGTTGTAGGTGGGACCCTACACCCACAAGAGGAATGCTGGGGCACTCTGAATCTTCACCATTGAAGTGGGCCAGTCTGAGTGAGGCTGCTGCAGTTGTGGGTGGACCTCTCTGTCTACCAGAGAGATGCTAGGTCACTCTGAAGATTTCCTGTTGGGGCAGGTGGCCCTGGGTGGGCTCACTGGCACTACAGATGGGGCTCTGTGCCCTCAAGAGAGGCCTGCAGGAGCTCCACAGTTTCCCCACTGGAGTGGTTGGCTCTGGGCAGGTTTGCTGTAGCTGCAGTGGGACTCGGTGCCACTGGGAAAGTTGTACAGTGCTCCACTGAAGAGAGTAGGGCTGCCAGCAGTGGGAGAAGGCCCTGATTGGCTCTGGAAAGAGCATGCACTGGCTCCCTCTGTCCTAGGGGTGACCTCTGCACTGCTCAAGACCACCTGTTCCTTGGGTGCAGGATATCACATGGGCTCTGGTGCCAGAGTCTCAGTATAATGAAGGGTCCTTAGGACCATGCAGTTGCTGGGGCTATTGGGTCCCAGGGCAAAATGTATTCAGAGGTTGGCTCTGATCCCAAAATGGTGACATGCTGCAGCAGCTGGGGACCTGAGGGACGGGGGGACTCAGCATGAACTCCCTCCCTGGATTAATGCAGTCGTGCGGGCTCCTAGCAGCCTCCCACCCTGGGCTCATGGCCTGCAAGGGCTGCCTTGTAGCTTGGATTGCAGTGTCCAGAGTGCAACTCTTGCTTACTTTTTCCTTGCAGGCAAAAATTCCTTCTGGTTCCCTGCTGCTCCTGGTTGGGGGATGGAGTGGTGGAGGTGGGTATTTCCTACCATTGCCTCTGTGGCAATCCTGAGTTTCTGTGCTCACTATGGTTTGTAGTTGCATATTCATTGTTTTGTCTGTCTTTGTGGGAGAGATGAGCAGTAGAGTCTTCTAGTCGTCCATCTTCCTCTGCCCCCTTGATTTTTACATTTTTAATCAACTTTTTAGAACTGTCTTGTCAATTACTTGACAGCTGAGTTTTTTTGTTTGTTCGGTTTTTTTTTTTTTCAACTTGTCATTATCAAGTTTTTTGGTAAGCATTTGACTTAATTTTCCTTGCAAAGATTCACACTTGTCCTTTATCAATTTATGTCATACTTAAGTCATAAATTTACAGTCATGAGCACAAATGGCATAAACAGGCTCGGGAATAAATACAATGACTTGGGTAAGCACACATCTCAACCAGAAGGGCAGAAGTTCGTGGATATGCCAGAGACAGCCTACTACCTGTGCACATTCCCTATGGCAAGGGCATCCATCAGCATCTGTTAGAAAGAACTGGAGAACGATGGTTAATCTATGAGTTGGTTAAAGGGCCTTTAATTAAGAGAGTTTCCACAATAAATACATTTTTTATTAATATGCATAGGTAGTAACTCTTAAGGAGCATTTTTTGAAAATGTTTTCTAGCATGAGTCCTGCAGAACTTGCCTTAATAAACAGCCAAAGCTTACTTACAATCAGCAGAATCTGTCCACATCATAATTGCTGTTTTAAAGTGCTTTTTCCTAGCAATCTAATTTACACAGTGGTACTATAATTGGTTTGTTTCAGTCTATTTTTTTCTTAGATGGGAAGGAATAATGTTTTGGCCACTCCCCATTGAGTAATCACAATTTTTAAATTAATGATTTGGGGATTAATGAGCTCTTCTTCCTTTTATACACACTAGAGATCTTAAATACCTCTATCAATGTTTTTAGTTATTTTCTTTCTACTAAATATGGGTAGCAATAAAGTATGATATGCTGCGGATTGTTTTAAAAAGAAAATAAACAGATGTTGGTCCTATTGACTTTAAATGAATAGATGTGGAAAATTATAGAGCTGAGAGACCAAGTGAGAGAAGCATGTGTGTGTATGTAATTAAAAGGGGACTTCAAAAAGTTTGTGGAAAAATAGAATTAAAAGATAGTATGAATCTTTTCATGAATTTTTAAAAGTACCATCATACATGTAAATACACAAAGGCAGAGAGAGATACAAAGAGGCAGAGAGAGAGACAGGGAAAGAGATAGGCAAAGGGAGAATAAGACAGATACAGAGACAGATTATATGTGCATATATATATATATATATATATATAGGTAGATTTTATATATATATGATTATACAAGTTTATACACATACACACACACACACACAGAGAGAGAGAGAGAGAGAGAGAGAGAGAGAGAGAGAGAAATACCTACATACTAAGATAGGAATAGAAAGAGAAATAGAAAAGCAGAGAGAAACAGAAAAACAGGTAAGGAAAGAGAGAATGCATAGAGAGATAAAAAGAGACAGACAGAAGCAGATACGAAAAGAGAAACCAAGAGAAACTGCAACATCTAGAGAGACAGAGGAAGGGACACCTTAGCAATGCTGTTTAAGAGTAGCTTCATGTCTGCCCTCTACAAAACTGTAGAGTGCACAGGGGTAGAGGTCAGAGACCTTGGGCAAGCTGTGTCACCGGCCAGGACAGGGAAGCAGGTCCAGAGCCAACCAGGAGATGCAGTGTCATAACAGGCAATAAAGAACTATGAGTAGGTCACAACGTGGGCATTAATTGGATGGCCTGTACCACTTATTCATATCTGTTAAATGTGTTTTTTTCAGTGCTAAGTGTATTTAAACATTTTTTGGCTGCAGAAAGGTATTGAAGAAAATATCTGTTGGAGAACTAAATCCAAACGAGACTGTGCAAGCCAGTTTGGAAGCCCAGCTCCTCTCCAGGTTGGACCACCCAGCCATTGTTAGGTTCCATGCAAGCTTTGTGGAGCAAGATAATTTCTGCATTATCACAGAGTACTGTGAGGTGAGACTTTCCTTCTTTCCTGAAATCTTAGTAAAAATCTGTTGCATGGTTAAAAGCCTTATGTAAAGAGACATCTCAGAAGTTCCATTATCAAACCACAAGTTGAACAATAAAGACTTGGGATCTCACATCTTGCAGCTAAGATTGATCATCTCTAGGTAATTGGCAAAACGCATTTCTAATGAACTGTTTTTCCCCTTTGGTAAACTCAGTCAGAATGAACATATTTTTAGGAGGAA
Source organism: Galeopterus variegatus (assembly GCF_000696425.1). Classification (NCBI taxonomy): domain Eukaryota; kingdom Metazoa; phylum Chordata; class Mammalia; order Dermoptera; family Cynocephalidae; genus Galeopterus; species Galeopterus variegatus. Next base: position 478,911 of record NW_007726854.1, read on the forward strand.
TTGCTGCAGAAAACTGCCTCAACATTTTTTGGAGGGAGTGCCCAAACCTCCTACACTAGTCTAATGCTTAGGTGGACATTTAAATGACCTAACAGAGGCCTGGACAGAGCAGAGGTATATCTCCTGAGTTTTGGATTCTAGTTCTATTGCTTATTTTCCCCAGTGGATGTTTGGAAATGAAAATATGGCTCATTTCCCTCACAGAAATCCTTCATATTTATCAATTTGTGATTTATGGCTTCAGGTATTTGCAATTTTCCCTGCCACTCTGTGTTTTCTCCAAGTAATAGCTGTGTATTTTACTGAGCCCCAAGTGAGCATGAAGCTGCTTGGAGAGGTGTGAGAGGCAGAAATTGACAATGTGTAGCTATACAGTGGATCTGTGTGTTCACTCCTGAGAGGTTAGGTAGAGGGGACTTACAGGGGTTGGGTCAGGCAGAGAATACCCAAAAATGACCTTGCTCAAAAAGTATCTCCTAGAATATTCTGGGAGCTAGGGTTAGCCAACTGCATGCACCCTGGGAGAATTTGGTGTTATTCACATTTTAGACTGAATTGAGTCAGGTCGTCACTTGGGTGTTTCTGTGACCCAAGAAGTGATGCTGGGAAGAAAGAAGATGCTGTCTATAGTAGTACAAGTGTACTTCAAAAAGTTCATGGAAAAATTAGTATTATCTTTTAAATCTATTCTTCTATGAACTTTTAAAAGTACCCTTGTAGAAGGCAGGCCTGTTTGGGTCAGAAACTTTTGGCAACCTGATACAACCTGAGGATGCCGTGCATTTGAGAGGCGGAAAGGAAGCAGCAAGAGAAGGGAAAGAAGCTCAAAAGTAGTAGGGATAGTAGCAAAAACCAACCTGGCCTACTTTAGACATTAGCTGGTGTATCCCCCAGATGAAACCAACAGCCTAGTTAAAATATCTGAATGTATTTGAAATAATCCAAATCTTTGCCATCCCCCTTCAGGTCAGCCTCCCCAGCTCAGCCTTGCTGGATATTCCCCCATCCAGATCTCATCCCTCCTCTGCTTGGAGGAAAGTGAAAAAAAAAAAAAAAAAAAAAAAAAAAAAAAAAAAAAAAAAAATCCCCCAGATGAAACCAACAGCCTAGTTAAAATATCTGAATGTATTTGAAATAATCCAAATCTTTGCCATCCCCCTTCAGGTCAGCCTCCCCAGCTCAGCCTTGCTGGATATTCCCCCATCCAGATCTCATCCCTCCTCTGCTTGGAGGAAAGTGAAAAAAAAAAAAAAAAGAACCAGGTCACTTTGATGTCTACTTCTATAGCCAACCGATTGTTTAAAAAGTCAGTAAGATGATGAGGTGTGCAGAGCGGTGATATTGAATATTGAACAGCCTCTTTGGCAGATATGTCCTTAATCCATGCAAAACTATAGGTATTTGCATATGTAGCTACACTATGGTTCACCCGCTATAATTTAATCGTTTTTCTTCTTTAGCCTCTTCAGTTAATAAACTATCTTATTTCAGAAACAATTGACTCTATTGCTCTACTACTGGTACATCTACTGCACACTGAATTTTTCAAAGACTCTTTCCTGGTCTTGAAATATTTCCTGGTCTAAAAGTAAACTTTCTGTGCTGATGGAAATGGTCTATACTTGTGCCATCTAGTACCGTAGTCACTAGTCACACATGGCTCTTTAGCACTTGAAGTGTGGCTAGTGCAGTTGAGGAGCTGGATGTTAAATTTAATTTAATTTTAACTAATTTAAATTTAAATAACCACGTGTGGCAAGTGGCTACCATATTGAACAGGTCTAGATGATGCACTATAGCTTTCTTTCCCTGCATTAATTAATTTTTTAAATTTTTAATGTAATTTTAAACTACCAGGAAAGTTACAAGAGTAACACAATGAACTTCCATATACACTTCATCCAGTTTTCCCAATTATCATTTTTCCACATTTGCTTTATCATTTTTTTCTTTCTATCTATCTGTCTATATCTTTTTTCCTGAACCATTTGAGAGTAAGTTGCAGACATGATGCCCCTTTGTCCTAAATATTATTGTATTTTCTAAGGCCAAGGACATTCTCTTACATAACCACAGTACAATGACTAAAATCCGGAAATTAACATTGATACAATGCTAGTATGTAGCATCAGCACCACTTGGGAACTTGCTAGAAATACAAATTCTTGGCCTCCACCCCAGCCTTACTGAATCAGAAATTTTGAGGGGCCGGCCCGGTGGTGCACTGGATAGTGCGCCGCTTGGGAAGCGCGGCGGCGCTCCCGTCCGAGGGTTCGGATCCCACATACAGACCGGCTCCCGCTCACTGGCTGAGCGAGGCACGGGAGCAGCACCGAGGCTTGCGATCCCGTTGCCGGTCCCCGGTCCGGTACAGGGGCAACACTGAGGGTTGCGATCCGTTGCCGGACACGGAAAAAAAAAAAAAAAAAAAAAAAAAAAAAAAAAAAAAAAAAAAAAGAAATTTTGAGGGTGGGGTCTGGCAATCTGTGTTTGACAAGGCTTCCTGGTGAGCCTGAAGCACGCTGGAGTCTGAGAACCAGTCATCTAATTCACAGTCCATACTCAAATTAGCCCACTTGTCCAAATTATGTCCTTAGAAAGGACATTTCTATAGGAATGTTCCTTTGTTGCACAGGATCCAATCTGGGATCATCTGTGTCAATTTTTGAAGGATGCATGGTTTCCATGGGTGGAGTGCTCTCTCTGGATGGGTTGTCGCCATGGTGATGGCTGCAGTGGCAGTGCCCAGAGAGCAGGGAGAACAGCTGTGGGGCTCCCAGGACTCTGCAGGCTGCTGAGCTGTCAGCCACTTCCCTGACTGCTGAGGAATTACGTGTGCAGATTGCTCCATTCTCATTAACAGAGATACTTTTCATCTTCAGACCCAAATATACTCTGAACTTGCACAGGCCTGGTGTTATCATCTTTTTATTAAGGTAAAATAATAATATAGGCAATGGCAGGTGGCCAAACTTGCACTTCATAGAAAAATGCTGTCACCGTTGAAATGACTGATTTTTTTATCTCTACGTTCCCTCTTCTGTAATTTAATTTGGGACCTTTCAGGACTGAAATATATAAATGCATTTGTGAGGACTCCACCCCTACTACCCAACACTCTGAGCACATCATCTCAGATTGTTAGTGTAAAAAAGCAAACAACTGAGCTCTCACAACTTCTTGTCAAGATCTAACCAAATCTTTGGTGGGAGATAGTTCCAAAACTGCCTAAGTAGCAGAGAATTTCAAATATTGGCGTCTTCTATTCTCAGGGAGGGACAGGGAGGAAATGTAACTACTTGCTGTTCCCTGTCCTTCCTCCACAGTTCCCACCTCTTCATCTTTGCTTAGGCCATTTCCTTTCAGAATGCCCTTCCTCCTAGCCTCACATCTCCAAATTCTACCTAGCCTCCCAGGTCCATAAATGCTGCCTCCTCTCCCGTAATCAAAGGCTCCTATAATTTCCTGGCTGGAAATCACTCCCACACCCCCAGCTCTCATAGCATTTTTATCTCTCATGGTACTCAACACAATATACATCGTATCAACTATTTCAAACTCTCAACATGTGGGACTGACATTTTTCACAATCATTTTTCTGTCATATCATGGACTCACATAGTGAAACATAAAGGAATTAGAAATCAGGACTTTTTTTTTTTTGATAAATTCTTCACTACTTGCTTCCAGCTGCCTTCCACCTCATTTCTGCCAAACACTTATGATAAAAGACAAAATATTGGATCCTTTCACCTGTCTTGTATATCAAATGTCCTACCGTATTTTGTTCTACCTTATTTGGTTAGTATGCCTAGCAATATACTGCACTCGAGGCCTTTGAGATACTGCCTAAAAGTCTCCTATTTGGGTGAAAATATGGCATCCCCAGAAATGTGGGCATTAAATTAGTAGGCACAATAGGGAATAGTTAAGATGACATATCTTTTCGACAGAGGGGTGGTGGTGGTGGTGGAGAGAACATATGACATTAGGACAAAAAACAGGAAAGGTTGGACTTGTCTGTTTCCTGCTTGGTGATATTAACATAGCTAAACAAAAAATTATATCAATATAGTAGTATATTATTATATCAATATAGTAGTATATTATTATATTGGCTTAATTTTGGCTGCACATTAGAATAACCTAGAGAGCTCTCAAAAAATTTTAGGCTTGAGGCTTACCTCCAGAAAGTCTAATTTAATTGATCTGAGGTATGGCACAGGCAGCAGAATTTTTAAGTCTATCCAGGTGATTATAATGTTTAACGAGGGCTGAGAACTGCAAAAAAGGGAGAATGATTAGTGTAGAAACAGATAAACAGAGTCATAAAGGAAAAATTTGTCAGTGTTTATGGGGCACTAACGAAAGATGAGGCTCAGATCAGAGAACAGGGAAGTCTGGCACGGGTGGTGAGTGTAGTTTTATGATCAGGCTGCCTAGCTTTTGCTATTATCCATGAAAATCACCCAACTCACTCTCCCTGCTCCCCAAGCAAACTTCTGATTCCAAAGCTTTCCATACATGACTCTTCTAAAAGGAAAATATACGCTGGCTACACTGACATGAGCTCCCTGTTGCCTTGGCAGTTCTCGTTCTCACTGCATGTGAGTAAACGGGTGTTCTGGATTATTTATTGGTTCCTTATGAACTCAAAGTTTGCAAAGGCAGTGCTAATCAAGGGTCTTTCCAGAAGCCATTACTGAGCCCCAGCTCTGTGTCAGATACAATTCCTAGACATAGTGTGGAGTAACTGAGATAACATGAAAAATTTCTTTAATGAACTTGCCTGGTAGGATAAATGAGTCATTTACAGCAAGGGCTAAAATACAAGGGGGAACATGGTGTCATGGGAAAGGTGTGGTTAACGTGCTATGGGAGTTAATAAGAGAGAGAAATGACTTCCAACTGTGAGAACCACGGAGGAGCTGGCGTTATATTTGAACTTGAAGTATGGGAAGGATTTGGTAGAGTGGAGTGGGGCAGGCACATTTCAGTTAAAGGGAACAATGTCATAAAAGGCTCAGAGGTAGAAAAGCATGAGATGTGATTTAGGAACCCAATACTCCACCTTTAATTATAATGTGTTTGCAGTTAAGCATTCCCTAATGTTAACAGTTTACTTAACACAATTATCAAAACCAAGAAATTAGTATTTTACCAGTTTCCCCCTAATATCTTTTGTCTGTTCCAGGATCCAATTCAGGATCCTACATTGCATTTAGTTGTTGTATTTCCTTATTCTCTTCTAATCTGTGAGTTTCCCTTTCCTGCCTGTTTCTTAACACTTCTGATGAATACTAGCAAGTCATTTTGTAGAATGTCTCTCAGTTTGGGCTTGTCTAATGTTTTGTCACAATTAGATTGAGGTTACATATTGTGGGCAAGACTATCCCAGAAGAGATCTGTCCTCAGTGCATCATATCAGGGGGTACAGGACGTCGCTCTGTGTTATTACTGTTGATGTTAACTTTGATCACTTGGTTAAGGTTCTGTCTTCTGAGTTTCTCCACTGTAACATTACTCTTTTTCCCTCTGCAATTGGTACGTATCTTGGGGAAGACACTTTGAGAGTATGCTGTTATCCTGCTTCTCTTCAAACCTTCACCCAATGATTTTGGCATCTTTCAGTGGAAGTTGCCTGTATCGATTTTTACTGTGGTGTTTGCCTAATTGTGATTATGTACTCTCCTCATTCTTTCTACATTTACTAGCTGGGATTCTCCTATAAGAAAGAGCTGTTCCTTCTCCTCCATTTATATATTTATTCAATTATTTATTTATATCTGTATGGACTTGTAGATATTTATTTTATTCTGTTGGTTATAACCCAATACTGTCATTATTTTTTTGCTCAGATTATTCCAGCCTTGGCTGTTGGGGCTCCTTCAGGTTGGCTCTTGTGCCTTTTTAACATGCCACCATCCTTTTTCAAGGAAAAGTGAATTCTTGCTTATTTTATTTTACAGATGAAGAAACAGAACCCCAGAGAGGTGGAATGATTTTCTGACAATCACATGACGGGATAAGGTTGAATTTTGTCCAAGGCAGGACCAGGATCGGGGGTGTTGGGAAAGCTGCTCCTTTTCTTGGCTTATTCTCACTTATATCTTTACCTATGTCTGTTTCTATATTACATATATATATTCACAGAAACACATTTATGTCCATTTATACACACATGCATATTTTAATGTAATGATTATGTTAATTATGTTAGTTCCTCTCAATAGAAGACTGAGTAGGGTTTGATATAGTGGGAGTTGTACGGACTGTGTCATCACATCTTCTGTCCAAATCTTGAACCATTTCCTTGAAAACTTATTTCTCTGGCCCTTTTCCTTCAGTTAAGATAGTATAGCAACACCTATTATGTTAAGATTTCATAGGGATTTGAAATAATGAATGTTGAAAAAGTGACTATCAGAGCTTTGCTCCTAGTGGACCCTCAACAGTGGAAGTTGTCATTATTTCATTGCTACACATCCCCTGCCCAACTGTTTTCTAGGAGGCAAATTCATTTTTACCTCTGAGTTTTTGGCTTAAAGCCTTTAGTATGAGGATTCATGGCAAATGGAGGAAACATGAAAATTCTTAAACACTAATGGGTTTGGGGTCGGAAAGCAACTTTGAGGCAAGAGTTTTGCAAGGATCTGTTTGTACTGTAAAAAAAAAAAAGTTGAAATTTTCTCCTATGTTTCCTGTTTATGTAAAAGTGTTTAAATAAACCAAGTAAGTGAGTTGAGTTTTATAATCTCGAAACTCTAGTGGGTGTCAGTAGACTATTGCAAGTGACTTTGGCAATGACCTGCAGCCACTAGGCTTACTAGCTTTCAGAGGGTTCTTTATACTGGCGTGTCAGGTCTAGTATTAGAGACAAACTCTTCTCTATCCTTGCCACTGCTTATAGTCCTGAAGCTGTATTTGGGCTCACCACTACTGAGAATTGGTTGTTTATGGATGAGGGACACTCCTGGTGTGTTGGCCATTAGGACACTGATTGGTGACCATTCTTCCTGGGGTGAGCTCACATCAGGTGTCCATATGTTGGGACTGTCCACACGCTGGGACTGTCTTCAGTGGTCTGCATCACTTGGACTGCTGTCAATTGAAGGAACTTTTATTTTCAGAGATGTAGGTCCTATTAGGTCCCTTTGGTTTTCCTGAGAAGCTCCATCCAGGAATAGGTAGGCTTCCCTGAATTTGCCCTGTGCCAATTGTATGAGTCTAGACTTTTAGATCGGAAAGGCTGTAAATAATGTGTCTCATGTTTTTATATGCCTGAACTAATCTGTTCATGATTTTTATAAGTATCAAAATTAAAGTCATTTGGTTTCTTGCATTTAATTTCTTTGTTTAAACTGATATATTTTGACCTTTAGAAAAAAAGTTAAAAAGTAAGGCTACTGATTTTTACTTAATATTATTAATATGAAAATTGAAAAGCAAAACTGGTTTTATTTAAAAGAAATGTACTAATGCTCTAATATAAAGCAATCCATAAACCCAGTAGAATTTATGACTTTTGGAGCATGGCTTTAGCTGTGATATTAATTTATATAAGTATAAATGTTCAAAAATACAGTCAGCATAATTCACTTCAAATAATTTATTTTTAAAAACAACCCAGTGCTTTATGGATCAAAGCATTACTTCATCTCACTTCGTAAGATAAAAATAAGTTCTGCCACTTTATTCTTAGTCATGTACATTTACCTCAGCAGGAAGAACACTAACTCTAAAAGAATTTGAAAAAAAATTAGTAGCTAAACCCAGGGATGCTCATTTGTATTACCAGACATAAATGTCATGATACTGCATGGCATTCTTTAGGAACTATTTAGAAACTGGATTTTATTATTTTCCTTTTAAGAGCATAATGTGGCTTCATAGTTCCCCCACTTTTTATGTAATCGCAAGTGAACTTCCAATATTCTAGGGAATTGTCTTCAGGTACTACAATGTAATGACGGAGGTTCTCCTTGACTCCCTCCACTTCCATTTATTGGTAGTCTCCTAACTAATGTCACAGGCTTTTAAAACCATGTCATTATAAAATGATTCTTATTCAACCCTGCTTTTCCCAGACACATCTTTTGCCTTTGGAATTATTTCAACTATTGGACAAAATGTTTCCACCGATGGGTTAAATATTAAGTATGCGGCCCATTTATGTTGTTCTCCAACATCATTTCTCAGTGTGTTCCATGGACCACCTCCAGAGTCACTTAGGATGCTTTTTAATAATACAGATTCCTTGGCCCTATCCAGATTTACTAATTCAGAGTCTCTGTTGATATAGTCCAGGAACATGCCTTTTAAAGAAGCAACTTAGATGATTCTGATGCACATTAAAACTTGCAGTCCACTAGAAGGATACTTATTTAAAGGAGATGTGGTAGGGTGTGAGGAAATGACATTTTAAGATGTCAACCCAGTAAATTAATAAGGATCAGCTTTTTAATTTTAAAAATAAAGAAGTAGGGCAGAATGACTTTTCAATTTCCTTCCAGTCTTTAAATCCTGAGAGTATTTTCCTCCTTTGTATGTGCTTTTAACCTTTCAGTTTTGTTGTGTTCAGGCTTCTCCTGAGAATGCTCTATTTTGGTCTTTCAGACTGTTGTAAGTACTTCTATTGGCAACTTTAAAAACTGGATTAATTTTTTATCAAATCTTTTTAGGATTTAAACCTTTGTAATGGCAATCAAAGATGGGTTTTAGAACATTATATTTGAGTTGTTCATTTCCTTAAGGTCTCAGTATTTCAAAGTCAATCTGATATTAGCTAAGGGGATGGGGGGAGGAAGGAGATACCACTAATCCATCAAATGGTACAGTTTTGGCTGAGGACTTTCAAAACCTTAGAAGTTAACACCAAGCCTTTTGTAACTTTTGAAGGGTGATAGTGGAGGAAAATATTTTCTGTTAGCAGTATAGACTGAAGCCAACATTAATACTGGTTCAAATTGAAGTCAATACTCTTTTCATTGAAGTTGTTTTAGCAGTAAAATTCCCCATTAAATATTTCTTAAAGTTAGGAAAACAAAATGCACTTACAGATGTTGAATAAGAGCTTCTTAAATTGACTTACGAAATTTCATTAAAAACATTTGATCTTACTTGAAAGCAGCTTAGAAAAAGAAAGTAATAAGTGCTTTTCATACTGCTGAATTAAAATCAGACTGCTTCTCAAAAATTATGTTTCTTTCTTTATGATGTCAAACCATAATTTATTGTGTCTGAATCTGTGAGTGACTTGTCTACCTTAATTAAATCCTCAGAAAAAAATCCCCATAGTATTTATTAAAGAACAAATACAGTAGATGCAAAACAAATAGTTTTTCTTGGAGATAAACATATATATTCAAGATCGTAGGGGGGAGTAATTTGAGGAGTACAGGACCTAGCTCTCTGATGGATTTAATATTTTGATGCTCCATCTTTCTGTTGACTAACACATCCCTGGCTTAATACTAGAAACAGATGCATTTCTTCTACTTATGTTTTGATCCAGAAAGCAAGAGGGAGTTTGTGTATCTCCTTTTGACATTTCACTTTGAGGCCTACTATTGAAGGCCCTATTCTTTTTGTTTTTCTCAATAGATTAAATATATATTTATTTAGTTACAGGAAAGTATGCATTTAATATCAATGCAGGCAACAGACACACAACTTCTTCTCACTGCTTGAGAAAAGAAGGTGAGGAGGTGATTGGCAGACCAATTATAAATGTCCCCCAGAGATTGTGCTTCCATTACTGCCAGATAACTCACAGAAAATGTAATTCTGCCCATTTACAAACAAAACAATATAGAAACTGATACAAAATGTCTAGAATTTCATATTTCTTTAGCTAACAGTTTAAAAATGACAATAGAAAATGAAAAGCAGCATTGCAGTTTGAAGATTAAATTCCTGAAAGGAATGCTATTTTAATGTATAGACAACTTTCTCAGAATTTCAGTATTATTATAGTTGGCGCAGACAATTACATATGTGAAGGCCATACTCATAGAGACAACTGTGCTTTTGTATGGCCTTCTTAAAGTAATAAACATTGGGTTGATATAAGAAGCCAGCAGGCAGCTTCACTGATATATTTTTAAGGCAATAATTTATTTTTCTCTTTTCCATTCTACATTCTTTCCTTCCTTCCTAACTTTTCACTGCTTGTCTGAAGCTATTCAGGAAGTAGATGACAACATGTTGATAATTATCTTTCTGCTGCTGGAGACGTTTTATCATATTCAGAGAATCTAAATGAAATATTGAAAGAAAATCTTGTTTTTTGTTTTAAACTTTTTTTTTCTTTTTTCTCTTGTATGAGAGACAGCTTTGCTGGAGTTGTCTTGAATGCAAAAGCAAAACTGGGCCTAGAAAATATATATGATTATATGTGTAATCATATATATAATTATAGCTCACTTTTCTTCTGAGGGGCTTTTGTGTCTACTTCACAGGATATTATAATGATATATTGTCAAAAAAATGTTTTTGACAACTTATAAAAACATGACAGTGCAGCTTGTATGATCCAACGGAATTCTGGTAAACTTAGAATTAAAAAGAGAGGAGATAGAGAGGCCAGTTTGGAGAATGAGAAAGAAATGATGTCTTTTTGGCAAGGAGTCAAATGCTCAATTCACTGTGTTTTAGAATTCCAATGAGTTTGATCTCTCTGGCCCAGAAAACCCAACAGGAAACTGAGCTTGATCTAGACTGCAAGTGAATGTTTGATATCCTTCTGACTCATTATGGCCCTGTGTGGAAGGAGAGACTATGCTAAGCAAATATTTGCACACTGCACTGAAAGGAAATAAAAAATGCATTACAAATGAGTTAGTCAGTTGACCTCATGTTGTTTGATTAGAAGTAATTTCTCTTGGACTTCTCATTGCCTATAAGTGCTTTTCCTTTTTTGACATCTAATGATGACACTGGCATAAATAGTCTCTGAGTATCTTCATGTTTTCCTCTTATATTCCCTGTAGACAGGGTAATTACCTCTCGTACTCTTCATGGGGCTTGTATTTTGCATCCGGTAAGACCAAACACAGTTGCATTGAACCCATCCTTTTCTTCAGAGAGCACTTCCCACTTTGTCTCTAATTTTTCAGTGTTTTAAAGTAAAGGGATCAGTAGAAGGGTTTTCTAAGATAACATTTTGTTTTTTCATTTCTAACTAGTTGAAATATGTCAAAGCAAGCATAGTCAGAAAGGGTCTTATATCAGGCACTGCCAAGTAATATCGTTTGTGACAGGTGTTTGTCATTTGTGATCATGGTTAGTTTTTAGCCTTAATAAGTATTATTATTTTACCTGTTATCAGTGAGTGATAAGACAAAAACTGACTAAATGCTTAAATGAGGTGTTTGGGACCCCACAGAGATCAAGAGTTGAGGTATTCCTGAGGGTTTTGCTATAGTTAAATGGAGAAAAGCAGAATTTAGTCATCCCAAGGCACATGGTAGCCTGGGCATGCCAAACTCAAAAGAATCTATACTATAGCAGTCAGCACCATATGCACAATTTAAGCACCCATTTGGTTTCACCAAAATATCGTCACTTTATATTAAATTAATATTATTGATTGAATTTTATTGGCTTACATTTTTTACTTTTAAGCATATTAGGATTCTATAATTATATAAAACTCTAAGTGTAAGGAAAGTTATTCCTAGTTTTATATGGGTACAAATTTAGGTAATGTAATAAAAAGTAATTCAGGTTGGAGGTATATGTGATAATTTTTCTCCTCTGTAATGGCTTTGTCCTTGAATGATGTCAAACATAAACACAGCTGGACATTAGTTCAAGTGGAGAAAACAGGTTTTATTCAGTAACTATTGACAGTAAGGGAAAGAGCTCAGCTCAATTCTGATTTGTGCAGAGGTGACTATGTGTTTTGGGAGAATGAAGGCGTAGGGAGGGAGAACAGCAGGGGCCTGAGCAGAGTCAGGGAAGTGAAAAATTACTAAAAGTGGGAAGTTGGGGTTCATCCATGTGAAACCCATGTGGGTTTCCTAATTGGTGTTTATGGAAGTTAGACTCCTACACTTCCACAGTGACTGGGAGACAGGGGCCCTATCTTCAGGTAAATTCTCTTTGGCAGCCTTGAGTTTTCTCAGGCAGGCACTTTAAGGGGGGCCAGAGTCATCCTGGGGTGTGGTCTTGAGCTATCAGAAACTATATTAGTGTTTGTTCAAGTCTTTTTATGCCAAGGTTGAGGCCTAGTTGAGAAGATGGCTCAGAGGAGCCTGACTGCAGTTTGGTCCAGGAGAGAACCTTTATCAGTGATATTTAGAGAATGGGAGTATGTCCTCACTTTCTTATGGTAAACAGTGACTGCTATGTATTAACTGTTGTTAAGACAGCTTGATTTTAAAATCTTAAATAAAAAAAATATGAAAGATTATGCTATTTTGTTTCAGGGCCGAGATTTGGACTATAAAATTCAGGAATATAAAGAAGCTGGAAAAACCTTTCCAGAAAATCAAATAATAGAATGGTTTATCCAGCTGTTGCTGGGAGTTGACTACATGCATGAGAGGTATGTTCATTCGGTACCAGGGGACAACATATATCTTTAACAGTCATGTCTGAACTTGGAAAGCGAAAATTTTTTTTGGTAGAATTCAAAAGACATAAGGTCCAAAAGGTAAATGGCTATAGTCAAACATCTACAATGTCTTTTTCCTTGGAAACTGTCGAATGATTATATCCATAGGATGTAAGCTTTTTTTGTTGTTCTGGAAATCAAGTTGGCCTTGAAAACAAGACAGAAACTTGTATTAAACACATTCCCTTATATCTGATTATCTCCTGTGAATTACAAGTGATTCTCAGATACCTTTAGCATGCTATGAATTTATTGTATCTTATAGCAGGCTTGAGTTGTAAATACTGTAGTAGTATTCCTCAAACGAGTTGGGTGGTCACCTTGGAATGTGTCATTGCACACTTAGTTGGGTTCACATCCAAAGATGTGCTGAGTAATTGAGGCAGGAGACATCTTTTGGCCTGAGAGAGAGAAGTATTCAGACAAAAAGTCAGTTTTGATGTGAAATATCTGATAAAGAAGGTCAAAGTGTGTTTTATGTTTCAATTGTATGTAATTTGCATTTACAATCTCTGCCTCAAAAATGTATTTTAAAACTTTTAGTGATTTTTGTATACGTCAAAAGTAAAACATTTTAGATGTTTTATGTTTTATACACTCATAAAATGACATAAAGGCATTTGAAAAGATGAACATAAATAGAGAAAGTAGATGTTCTGAGGCATCTATGGTAGCTTTCACCTTGGGAGTGGGCGTAACACATAGTAGCATTCTTCTTGAACAATAGTGTTAATTTATCGAGCACACCAAGGTCTGGCCATCCATGAATGTCAGATTGCTTAAATGTGTCATCTGTGGTTTCTGATAACATGAGAAGTAATCGGATTATTCTGTAATTTGCCATGTATCTTCTGAAACACATGCTCGATGAGACAGATAGCTACTAATTTATTGACAACTCATAATCTTTTGAATGATGTCAAACTATCCTAAGAGACAATGATAAAGGAATATCAAATAATTTGTAGTAAACTACCCAAAGCTGCTGACTGTAAGACTTCTATGTACATATATTTAATACTGGTATTTCTTTTTTTTTCTTTACTACTCCTTGGCATATCTTGTACATAAAGAAAACAGTTAAAAAAAATAGCACATATAAAGATGCCAACTATGGTGTTCTATATGCAAAATATAAAACTGAAATCTGATTGATTTAAGAACCAAAATGTTCTTGATACACTTAAGACTGCTTAATAATACTTAAAATAGTGAGTTTAAAATAACCCTTCAAAGGGAGGATTCTGATGTTTTTTAATCCTTCAATATTAAAAGAAAATCATTAAATGGGGCTAAGTATTTGTATATTTGTGGATCTGTAGCTCTACAATACCATCCTATATGATTCAGATAACAAATGATGGTGCCTCTTATTTACTATGTTATTATAAAAAATTGTTGTAAAGTTTTTCTGATAAATCATTTCGCATTTTACATTTAGGTCTATGATCAATTTTGAGTTGGTTGTTGTGAAGGGTATGAGGTCTGCATCTAGATACTTTTTCTTTTCTTTTTTTGCATGTGGATGCCCAATGGTTCCAGCACCATTTGTTGAAAGGTTCTATTGTATTGCCTTTGCTTCTTTGTCAAAAATCAGTTGACTATAGAGGGGTCATCAAAAAGCTCATGGAAGAAAAGTTCATGGAAGGATTTATATTATTCTTTAATTCCATTTTTCCACAAACTTTTTGAAGTACCTCCATATTTGTGTGGTTCTATTTCTGGGCTCTTTAATTCTGTACCATTGATCTATTTACCTATTCTTTTATCATTGCCACACTGTCTTGATTGCTGCATTTTATAGAAAGTCTTGATGATGGGTAGTATTGGTCCAACTTTGTTTTTCTCCTTCAGTATTGTATTAACTACTGTGGGACTTTTGCCTCTCCATATACAGTTTAGAATCAGTTTATCAATTATCACAAAATAACTTGCTGCAGTTTTGATAGGGATTACATTTATTCTATAGATCAAGTTTGGAAGAACTCACATCTTGACAATATGGAATCTTCTTATCCATAAACATGGACTATTTCTCTATTTTTAAGTTCTTTAATTTCATCAGAGTTGTGTAGTTTTCCTCATATAAATCTTGTACATATTTTATTGTTTTTTTTTTTTTCCTTTTTGTCTTTTTTCGTGTCCGGCAACGGATCGCAGCGTCGCGCCCGTACCGGACCGGACCTTACCGGCAACGGGATCACAACCCTCGGTGTTGCGCCTGCACCTCGCTCAGCCAGTGAGCGGGAACCGGTCTGTATGTGGGATCCGAACCCTCAGCAGGAGTGCCGCCGCACTCCCAAGCGGCGCACTGTAGCAGTGCGCCACCGGGCCGGCCCCCATATTTTATTGTTTTTGTACCTAAGTATTTCATTTTTGGGGGTGCTGATGTGTAAACAGTATTATGTTTTAAATTTCAAATTCCACTTGTTCATTGCTAGTATATGGGAAAATGATTGACTTTTGCATATTAACCTTGTGTCCTGCAGCCTTGCTATAATTGCTTATTAGTTCATATTTTTCTTAACAAAATTGATTCTTTTGGATTTTCTACTTAGGTAATCATGTCATCTATGAGCAAAGACAGTTTATTTCTTCTGTCCCAGTCTATATAAATTTTATTTCCTCTTTTTTTGTTTTACTTCATTAGCTAGGACTTCTGGTATGATGTTGATAAACAATGGTGAGAGGTGACATCCGTGCCTTGTCCTGATCTTACCAGGAAAGCTTCGAGATTATCTCCATGAAATATGTTAGCCATGGGTTTGTTATTGATATTCTTTATCAAGTTGAGGAAGTTCTCTTCTAATCCTATTCACTGAGAGTTTTTATCACCAATGGGTGTTGGATTTTATCAAATATTTTTTTTTGCATCTATTGATATTATCATGTGCCTCTAGGCTTTTTTTAACCTCTGGCTTCTTTCAGGATTTTTTTTTCTTTATACTTGATTCTTTTGCCATCTGAAATGATATGCCTAAGTTTAGTTCTTCTGATATTTATCCTGTTTGGTGTTCTCTGAGCTTCCTGAATCTGCTGTGGTTTGCAGTCTGACATTAATTTGGGGGAAATTTTTAGTCATTGTTGTTCATATATGTCTCTTCTTTCTTTCTCCTTACTTCTCCTTTCTGGTATTCCCATTAGATGTTATGTTTCACCTTTTGTAATTCTCCCCTGGTTCTTGGATATTCTGTTCTGGTTTTTTTTTTTTTTTTTTTTTTTTTTTTTTTTTTTTTTTTTTTTGGTCTTTTTTCTCTTTGCTTTTTAGTTTTGTAGGTTTCTATTGAGATATTCTTAAGCTCGGAGTTTTTTTCCTTCATGGTTTTTTTTTTTTTTTTTTTTTTTTTTTTTGGTCTTTTTTCTCTTTGCTTTTTAGTTTTGTAGGTTTCTATTGAGATATTCTTAAGCTCGGAGTTTTTTTCCTTCATGGTTTTTTTTTTTTTTTTTTTTTTTTTTTTTGGTCTTTTTTCTCTTTGCTTTTTAGTTTTGTAGGTTTCTATTGAGATATTCTTAAGCTCGGAGTTTCTTTCCTTCATGGTTGTTATGTTTTTTTTTTTTTTTTTTTAAATCTCTAGCATTTCTTTTTTGTTATTTGTTGGAATTTCCATCTCTAACCCTACATTCCCCATCTGTTCTGGAATGCAGTCTACTTTATCCATCAGATACCTTAGCATATTAGTCATATTGGTTTTAAATTCCCAGTCTAATAATTCCAGTATCCCAGACATATCTGAGTCTGGTTCTGATGCCTGTTGTATCTCTTCAAACTGTGTAATTTGCTTTTTAGTATGCCTTATACTTTTCTCTTGATTGTCAGACATGATCTAATGGGTAAGAGGAACCACTTTAAATAGGCCTCTAGCAATGTGGTAGTAAAGTATTGGGGGAGGGAAAGTTCTATAGTCCTATCATTAGTTCTCAGTCTTTTAGAAAGCCTGTACTTCTGGACTATGAACTTTACACATGCTTCTCAGTCCGCCTCCCTCAATTACGTGGAACAGAATGGACAGAGTGGGCAGGAGTTGGGTACTTCCCTTCTCCAATGTGGAAGGCTAGAGCAGGCTAGAGTTGAATACTTCTCTCTCCCCAGGTCAGTTATGCTCTGCTAAGACCCCCCAGGTTAGGCTATGGCTAAATTGTTTCTCCTGAGGGCAGGCCTTGTTAAAATGAACAGAATGCTGGGGTATATTTCAATATGGTTCTTTTCATCTCCTGCCAGAAGCACGAGGGGATTTTTCTTCAGCATTCACTGTGAGTACTTGGTAGAGCTCCAGCAGGTAATTCTCACAAAAGTGTGGGAGCTCCCTGATGAGAAGACCCCCTGGAGTTTTTATCTCTCAGCCTCCAGCAATTTGTCAGTTATAGTTCAGGTTTCCCTACCCAGCACTGGTTCTTATGTAGGTTTCTGCTCTGGTAAGTTGTCATTCTCTGTATTCTCCTGTTGTCTCTCCAATTTTGGGGTCAGCAGTTGGCCCTGTGACCTCACTTCTCTTACAGATCTAAGAAGAGTTGCTGATTTTTTCAGTTTGTTCAGCTTTTTACTTATTGTTTGGATGGAGTGGCGGCTTCCAAGTTTCTTACCTTCTGGACCGGGTTTGCTTAGCTTTTTAGCCTATTAGCAGCTGCTTTCTCATTGTCTTGCTCCTAAACAGCTTAGGATGCAGCAAGTTCGTCAAGGGTAAAAATTCATGCAGAATGTCAGGTTCACTTCTCTTTTGTTTTCTTTTCTCTGGAAAATTTGTCCTTCCAGTTCTGGCTGCCATGCTAGCCCTGAACCACAATGTTTGCCTTCCAAGCCCAGTAAAATGGCCACAAGCATTCTGCTTATGCCAAATGCTGTGAGAGGAAAACACAGTGACAAATGCTTGGCTTGCCTGAGTGCATTTCCCTTCTATCCAGGGTCTGGCCCCTCAAGTGCTGAAGGGCTTGGTTTTCCCAAGCTGATCTCTTGTATCTTCAAAGAGCTGTGGAAGGTGGGAGATTTGATGTGATATGATTACTCAATCATAGTTGGAAGCTGAGGTCTTAATCTTGAGTTAATTTCAATAATCACATTTTTTCCTCCAGAAGTTCTATTTGGTTGTTTCTCACATCAGCATCATCTTCTTTTGGTGTTTCTATTTGTTTCTATCTCCTATTTCTATTCCCTTGTGATTTTAATAATTGAAAGTATACTTTATTTTATAGTTTATATTTTATTTGATTATCTGAAATTCTCAGGGGTCTAATTTTATTGTTTCCTGCTGATTCTTAGTTTATGTTTGCTTCTGCCAGATGCCCCAACAGGGTATTAGCAGATGAGGACCAATTTTTATGTTAATTTCTTAGCTTGGGATTTCTGAGACCATACAGCTTTTGAATATTTGTATCCCAAATATGAGTGAGAAGAGAGATATGGTTACAAAATATGAAGGGAGATATTCTTTCTTCACTCAGAGTTCAGACCGATATAGATAAGCTTTCTTGTCATTTTGTTTACTTGTGAGTGATTGTTTCTCCTGCAGGACACGCTCAGCTGCTGGCTGAGTCTCCCCAAAATTAGATACCGAACTCATAGGTCCGGCTGCCTACACCCAGACAAAAGCAAACAACTCAAAATCAAAAGTAGGTGAAAATAGAAGTCAGCTTTTATTCAGGAATCCTGGTGACCTGAGGACAGATGTTGGGCTAACCCATCTTTCCGGAAAACCTGAAGGAGAATGGCCAGGCTAAAGCCATCTCAAGGACTCAGGTTTACTGAGGGGTTTTCAAAGAGGACAATGAAGGAATGGAATGTGGGAAATGAAAAGCAGGAGGGAGGGTCACGTGAGCAGTGAGGGCTTCATGCAAGGTCTCAGGTGCAAAGACTTGCTGAGACTGTCTGGTTTCTGCTCCCATCTTTGCTGTTATCTCAGGGTCTGGGTAGTATGTGTGAGTCTGCAGCTTCAGGCTGGCTGGAAAACAACTTTATATTCATGTAAATAATATCATCTTGCCCTATAACCTAGGTTCAAAATATCAAATAACCAAGGGAAAACTCAGAGACATGCCAGAAAAAAAACTGTCTTTTTAAAATTTGCCTACAGCCCACACGGTTTTACGTTCCAACATGGCTTCAGTCCTGTTCACTCCAATATTTCTTTCATTTCAAGTGTGGGCCATGTGTAGGATTCTAACTTTATATATGTATGTTAGCTCCAAACTCCACATTACGTGGGCTAAAGGTCGTGGCTCTTATTTCTGTGAGGTCATTAAAGCCAGTTGATTGATGGTGGTATCGAGTTCAAATGTATTACTGAGACCAGCACAATCCCCTAAGGCAGCTGGGAAACAGCACCTTCTGCCCACTCTGATTTTCAATTTCTTTTTGTACAATCCTCAGGGAGTTAGCCTCATTTTTGTGTGAGCTCACCTGTGCATATGTAAAGATATTTGTTTGCTTGATTCAGCATTTTTATATATTGTAGGCAAAGATTTTCAAGTTGTCTAATTCTCTGAAATTCCAGAAATAAAAGTCTAAACTGACATAATTTTCATTGCTAGCTTGTACTAAGACTCAATAAATGTTACTTATTACTAAATATCATCACCAACATTATTTCCACAAATACACAAAAACTGATCATTTGGGTAACAATAGATTATAAAGCTTTATGATAACTCGACTATTAACTGAGGTTATGGTTACTGGATATTAGTACTATGTAGATCGTGCTACAAAAACAATAAAATCTGGCCTATTGAAATAGTTGAAAGCGTATCACCCTTCTCCCAACTACATGTTCCCCTTCCTTTAAAACCTTTATATTAAAACTCCAGTTTCCTCAGGGAAACTAGAAAATGTTGTGGATTTGTAGCTTTTGAACATTAAAAGGTATAACCATGGGAGTATATATTTATTTGTGAATCATTTCACATATAACAATATATATTATTTATATATGGATTTTAAAATTTTATATTTTGCATGAAGTTGTATATTCTCTTTTGCCTTTTGTAGGAGGATACTTCATCGAGATTTAAAATCAAAGAATGTATTTCTGAAAAATAATCTACTTAAAATTGGTAAGATTTTAAAAATATGTGTTCCAAAAACACAGGAGAGTATATTCTAGATGTTATATCAAATTGAAGTATATGGTATATGGAAGTGTTAGAGTAATCATTGGTTTATTTAAACTACTCAATTTTTGTTTTCACCTGGTTGAACCCAATAAAACTCAATTATTCTGTTTTTGATTATCTCATAAGTTGAGGTTTAAAACATTTACTACATAGTAGATTTAACAAATATACTTTGAGTTTCTACTTTGTGCCAGGCACTTTGCAGGTGTTTAGATTTATTTTACTGGTTTGATTAATCACTACAGGTTTCACATGTATTTTATCACAGGCAATAGTACTTATCATAGATAATCAAAACATCGCTATAATGGCTTTATTAACCTTTAGTTCTTCATAACTGTCCCTCCACTCAGGAATTACTAGATTGTCTAATCATTAGTAGGAAGTTCTTAGGGAAGGAAGGATTAAAAGCATGCAATTGATTAGGCAAGAATAGAGAAGCTGATGAATTCAAATTTTTATAGGCCTGTTCTTGAAAAAATTTTTCTTTAGCTTTTTTTTTTATCAAGTGTCTACTTCTCATAATTCCAGAAATAAAGAATTTTAACTCACATAATTCACTTTTCTTGGTTCAAAGTCTTCTTTCTCCTATAAAGCTTATGTTTTTAAAGCTATTTACCAACATCGTGTTATTTAAAATATATCACTTTTCTTAACCTTTAAAGTGATATGAACCATTGCATAATAAAATGGTCAAATTAGACATTCATTCAGTTGTAAATTTCCAGTACTGATTTTTGTTGTTTTGAAGTATTCATAAAAATCAATCATTATTTCAAGGTGATTTTGGAGTTTCTCGACTCCTTCTGGGATCTTGTGACATGGCCACAACTTTAACTGGAACTCCCCATTATATGAGCCCTGAGGCTCTGAAACACCAAGGCTACGACACAAAGTCGGACATCTGGTGAGTGGGCATCTAGTCCAGATGACTTCATCTGCTGCTGTGAGAGAACAATGCATTCTGTTTTTAAGCTCCTTTACTTACTACATCTACCGTCTTTATCCTTTTGACATATGAGTCATTCTGGAACCAGAGTAAAAGAAGGTCTTTTGGATTTGGAACTTGATATATTCCATTAAATTGATTTCGAAAATTTTCTTTATTCATAAATTAATTGGTTGGTTGGATTTTTAGTTCCGGAACTAAAGGAAAGTTCTTAATATATCATAAACGTTAAATTTTGATACCTTTCTGCTAAACTATTAAAGTGTTTGTTACCCTAAATACTGTGGTTTATTTTAACTTCCAGCTCTGTGTGTGATGTATAGCTTTTCTGCATTTTTTTTTTCTTGTCACTTTGAAGAATTTTACTAAAGATGTTGGCTTTAAGGATAAACTAAATTAAATAATTTCTGGGTTTTCAGTGATAGATGCATTTGAAATTTCTCAGTTTCTCTGAGCGCTTGTGTTAAAGGAATTTCTTCTTTTTTTTTGTCATGCAACCAGTGTAAATCTCACTGGAGAGGTCATGTGGAAAATTGTGTTCAATATGTTCTGTTGTAAACAATAGATCCTATTTGGGGAATATTTCTTTTCCTTTGAAGGGGGATCTTATATAATTTTCAGCTTCTTAAAAGTTCAAAGGACAATCTGAGAGCTTGTTAATTAAGTAAATAATTATTACATGCAAATCATCATAAGTAGTTCTGAGCTTTTGGAGATGAGCAATGTGAAAGATGTACCCACTTCATTCCTCTAAAGAAGATAAAGTTTTCTCTGCCTAGAGAAAAGTGAATGACAACAGGGGATATGGCTTGGGATTTTCATAACGGTCATGATTCTGTTTTTGTTCTGGTGCTTCTCAAGTGGGAGAGAACACTGTCAAGATTAGGTCTGGCTATGACAGTTCCCCATAAATCCTGTCCCTTCAATTTAATCTTGTGATTATTTCTTTCTAGGTTCTTCACTGTTTTTTTTTTTTTCCATTGTTAGCTTACTTCTTCCCTGAAGGTCTTTTCCAATATACCTATCATCTTTCCTCCTTCTTCCCTCTAACCCAGCTGCTCCCCACCACCCAACAAAAGGAAAGAAGAACCCCAAACCACAAAGTTTGTTCAGAGGAATGAGTGCCTTTAAATTTTGCTTTATTGAGCATTTACTATTTGCCCAAGACTGCAATAGCCCTTAGGGTATAAAAGGAAAAGTGGTAAAATTCCTGTCCCTCAGGAGAAATCTTGATCCTTTTGGAGTTCCTTTCTCTAGTTTGAGAAAATCAGTGTTGGGGTTTGGATTGAATTTTTTCCGTACCTACATCTCTCTTCACACTTACTTTTTTAACTTATTGTTATGGACATTTAAAAATAGATTCAAATATATAATGTCTTCATGATTTAAGATTACGTGTTATCTCAGGAAGATGTTACATTATGTCATTTGAATTAAGAGTAAGTTAATTTATGGAGTCTACCATTTAAGTTTTTGGAATTACATGTAGCAATAAACCTGGCTCCTGTTGACAGGCGTGTACATCTGCTTGCCAAATCAAATGGTTGTCTCCTAGACAACTGAGGCAACAGAACCCACAGAGAGAAGAGTAAAGCATAGAGTCTCCGTCTCACTTGTGTCAGTATTACTTCTTTTAAAAAAATTACTCCTAGTATTGCATGAAGAATTATAGGAATATCAGACAGTATTGCTCTAATGTTTTAGGGTTACAAAAATATCTGACTCAGACAAAACTTAAAGCAGCCAAAACCTCCCAAATACAAAAATGCAGGAGGATTTTAATGTATGTTATTGAGCATTAGGTCAGCTCTCCTTGCAGAGATGATTAACTATTGAGCAAGTACTAGCTGAGGATTCATCATCATCCTGACCCCTAATAACCACCTTATTATGAATTTAGTAATTACCTTGGTTGTATCTAAATCAAAACAGACTTACCTGGTAATGAAATTTCTATTGCCAAACCTAAGGTCAAAAGAATAACAGAGAACTATTAATTATAGTGTAACGAGTAATCTTTGGGAGACACTCAGAAAAATTAGATTGAGTGAGGTTGAGAACATGTCTCTGAATCTCAGTGGGCGGCATCTGTTTATTGTGGAATATTTTCTTAGGATTGGAAACACTTATGAATAATTGACAGGTGTTTTGCTTTAGCACTAATAGCTGGACATATATTTATAATGCTTAAAGAAGAATTGGTCTAATACTAAGTACATTTTCATCTGTTAACTTTGCCCATATGTAACATTATTCCCTTTCTGCAATCTGTTAGACCTTCCTGGATTCATTTATTTATATAGCATTCAAGTACAGGAAATTCCTCTCAAAAATGGGTTAGGTTACAAAAGTTTATAAACAGTTATTTGGAAAGTTATGATAATTAAATTCACTGAGGATAATGCTTTGAACACAGCTGATTTGCATGAGCAGTTATTTCCCCACAGAAGAAGTATAAATATGACTTGGGTTCCTAGGCCAGCTCTGATTTAAACTATGAGTAGTTAGGATATATTATTTTGGTAGGAGAAACAAAGAAAGGACAATACTATTGGAATAATGGTACTGTAACCAAACAGAAAGGAAACAGAATATTTCACTGTTGGTCTTATTTATCTTGTGAGAAGTCAACCAGATGGCTCTTTAATCCTATGTTCTTTGGGTGATTTAAGTGGAAGTAATGATGGTGGAACTAGTGGGGACGTCAGAATGTGCTGTGAAGCTCTCAGGGTTCTGCTCAGAGATCTGGCATGGAGGTTGGCTGGGTAGGGCACACTGGAGGAGTCTAGTTCATGCCCAACATTGGGTTCAGGTTTTAGTGATCTTGGGCAGAAGTGTCAGACAAGCCTTAGCTATGGAGAGAAGAAAACAGACACGAACAAGCACCTGCCTGGCCTGACAGGACCAAGAAAGTGTCCTCACAGGACAGCATTTCTAGGTGGACAGAGATGGGGGATAGGGAAGGAAACAGCCTATTTTCTGGTAAAGGGTTTAGGAAGAGAAGAAATACAGGCCAACTTGGTAACAGTTTTTATAACTAAAAGGGAACCTGCTGTAGCTGGCAGCCAGTAGCCCCTCAGCTGTGTCTTGGTGAAGGAGCAGGAGAGTCCATTTCTCTCAACTGACCACAGATCCTCGATTGAATCCAGTTGATCGATCCCAGCCTCACAGGAATATAAGTTAAATCAATGGTGGTGGTTTTAAGCCATTAAATTTTGGGGTGGTTAATTACACAGAAAATCTAATTGATGTAGATATATGAAAAAAAAAAAAAAGCTGGATTCCTACCTCCCATCTTTTGTGGGTTCAGAAGCAAGCTGTTGGACACAGAGCTATTGTATTTTTTTATTTCCTCAATTTGTTTGGTGCTTTTTAAATGTGATTACTCTCTTTAGTAATTTCTTTATTTGATGTGACATTTTTGTCAGACTTCTTTAAATATGCTACTGTTTAGTTCTTTGAACATATTTATAATGGCTGCTTTAAAGTCGTTAAATCTGACATCTGGGCTCTCTCAGGTAGTATCTGTTGCCTCCTCTTTTCCCTTTGTATGGGTCATACTTTCCTATTTCTTTGCATGTCTCATAATTGTTAAAAACTGGACAGTGCAGATAATATATTGTAGCAACTCTGGATACTTATTCTCCCCCACCCCTGCCCTCTTCCTCCTTCCCTGAGACTTGTTTGTTTGTTTATTCATTTAGTGACTTGCCTGGGCTATTTAGTAAAATCTATTTCCTGGGCAGTATGAGGCTTCTAATGTTGCTCCTCAGAGAGCAGAGCCCTGTACATACACAGTCACCCTGGGATGACAGTGGTGTTAGCAGGGCTCTCTTTGACTGTCATTTTGCTGTTCTCTCTGTTAAGCTGTCTGCCTCTGTTGATATCACAGCCAGCTGTTAGCCTCCACTAATTGTCACCTCATTGATCTATTGTTTCAACAATGCCCTGGGGCATAAATTGCCCTTCAGTCTCTCTAATTAAATTTGAGCCTTTGCAGGTGTAGCTTTTGAGGCCAGTCTTTGAAGTTTGTGTGACCCAGGATTCTTAGTTGCCTCTTTTTCTGGTTCTAACTGGTAAACTAGCTGGCCTATGGTTTAGCTTGTTGCTCTCATGGAGCTATTAGTCTCCTAGTTGCTTACCACCAAAATCTCCATTATTTTTGAGAACTTGACTTACACTTTGTTTCAAATAAAGTCAGTCCCTTTGGAGAGCACTTCTGAGTTCTCTGTTATGGCCTGCCTCTCCCTCTGGACTAAATCTGTGAACTACTTCTCTGGAGCTGGAGGCAGGGACAATGGCCCACTTTTCTCAGAGTGACACTCCAGCCTATGAGCAGGACACTGGGCAGGGCAGTAGCCTCTGGTCTTCTTGGCTTGCCTCTCCTGATATGGAACCTCCATCCCACGTGTGATCTGGGATTAGGGTGATCAAAGCCCCAATATTCTCTGCCTGCTCTTCCTGGAGTACAGCCTGTGACTGGGGGCTGGGTGGAGCCCTTAATATCTGCCTGAAATTTAACCTTTGCAACAGAGAGCTAGTCTTTTCTGGGGACTGGCTAGGGGATGAGAAATGCTGGACGCTTGTCTCTTCTGGGAAGATATCCTAACCCATGACTAGAAGCTGGCGGCCGGGGGTGGGGGGGGGAGGACAGGGAGCTCCATTGCCTTGGCCATACCTGCTCAGACTGGAGCTTCTGTCATACTCAGGGAAGTGAAGGGAGGTAGCAGGTCATGGCTCAAGTGCCACAGACTCTTGTTCTTTTTACTGAGATCAGGAGATTTTCTTGAATAAGTGTTTCTTTATTGCTGTATGCCCTTAAGATGAATTTCAGAGACTTTAGTTGAGGATTTTTGGTAATTTTCACCAGTTATGGTTGTTTTTCTGGGGAGCAGGTCTGCTGACCTCCTCATGCTGCTGTTCCTGAACTGTTCTCCCTAAGGCCTTACTCTTGCAATGAGAGATTTTTACTTTTTTTTTTTTTTCCCCTCTGATAAACAATAGAGTGGCAAGTTATATACCCTTGTTTTGTTAATCTGTGGGAGAGTAGCAGAGGGGGTTAACTCAGAATTTTCTTTCATTCCTTTTACCAAAGAGAAGTTTGCTTGTGTTAACAAGCTCTTATTTAAAAAATGCAAATCCTTTTGGCAAGTGTTAAATCCCCAGCCATCACACTTTATTTTAAGTTGCTTCTTAAATTTGTTTTAAGTCTTGGAATTCCTAGTTGAGACTAGTCATTCCATAGGAAATCAAATTGGGATTGAATCTTTTCAATTCCAGGACTAGGCATTTTATAGCAAGGAGCACCTCAGGCAAGGGTAGAGTAGGGCTGTGGAAGCCATGGCAGGGCCTGGCTCTCTGAGCAAAGAGAGCGTAAGATAGAATGCTCTCATGATCCTTAGGGACATGTGGAAAATTGTATATTCCAAAGATGGCCACCATCACAATATATTATTTCTCACATGTTCTTTTTATAATGCAATGTTTACACTACTGTTATTGAGAGGTGGTGTCTGTGTTCCCTCACCTTTTATTTGGGAAACTGTGTGATTATAGCAAAATTGATGCATGTGACTTCTGAGTCTAGGTCATGACCATGACACAGCGCTTGCCTGATTCTTTTGAGATTCTTGCTCTTGGAACCCAGCCACCATGTTGTGAGGAAGCCTGAGTAGCATACTGAGAGGCCAACATGGAGAGGTCCACATGGACAGTCTTCAGCCGGGCTGAGCTTCTGACTGATAGCCAGCACCAATTGGCCAGCCATGTGAGTGAGCCATCTTGGAAATGTGTCTTCCAGCCTCGGCTGACCCTCCCCAGCAGATGCTGTGGGAGTAGATTCAAGGCTTCTCTGTTAATTTCTGACCAAATAAATTCATGAGCAAAATTACTGATTATTGTTATTTTAAGGCACTGAGTTTTGGGGTGGTTTGTTATGCAGCAGTGGTGACTGGAACAGGTCTTTGTCAAGAGGACAGCAAGTGGGCGTTGAGAAGCAGCCTCTAGTCTGGGCCTCTATTATGGCAAGCTGGTGGTGTTCATTTTCTTTATTTCAAAACATCCAATAAATGGCTTAAGAGAAGTGGCTTGTACCAGGAAAGCAGTCTTGCACCCTAACTTTTTGGTCCATTTAATGAATAGAACCCAAGAACCTCGACCTCAGCTGAGAATCTATGGACCAAAAACTTTTCCACGTGCCTCAGATTTCTCCCTTAGCTTCTCCTGACTTTGATTTCTTTCCCCCGTTCCCGCAACTTCAGCCCCAACCCTGGACCATCATCTGACTCCAGCATCATCTCTCCATTACTCACATAATTCAGTGGTGTGCTGGAGCCAGCTCATACTGGCTCACTAGACCAATTATCCCCATCTCTTCTCAACTCAATGTTCAGTGACATCACATTGGTCACTTGAAATTAGCCAAGGTGTTCACACCACAGAAATCAATAAATGCTATGAATTAAGTCTTCCCTCCAACCCCAGAAAGCCAGTTTACCAGAATGTCTAATACTTTTGAGCCTTACTCCCTTCTGCCTCTGGGGTGGTGTTTACAGAACAAAAGAGACATCAAAATGTATAAGTTCTGCTCTCTGTCCTCAAAGGATTGGCAGACATATAAACAAATTGCTGTATGCTGTTACAGTGCCATAGGAAGGCTCTGATTTATAAAGGAGGAAATGATTGATGATGGGTCGGGGTGTAGAGCATCACTACAGTCTTAGAGTGGGTGATGCCTGCTCAAGATGCTGAAGGGTGGAGAAAAGTCTGATGAAATGCATTTTAGGCAAAGAGGCAAAAGGACCCAGTGTCAATGACTAAAGGTGGGGGTAGCCACTTGGAGAAGAGGGAGGGAACTGTGAAGGGAAAGAAAGTGGCTGGCTGATAGAACCATTTGGCCTGGGGTTTCTCACTCGCAAAGGGCCTTAAATGTATGTGTTTGAACTTACCACTGAATTAGGTGGTGTGTGTTCTTTTTGTTTGTTTAGTTGGTTTTCTTTTACAGTATTTTTTATAATTGTTTTATTTTCTTATTAGTTATTGTGAATTTCTTATTGTCCCTAATGTATAAATTAAACTTTGTCACAGGTATGTATGTATAGGGTTCAGTACTATCTGCAGTTTCAGGTATCCACTGGGGGTCTTGGAACTTATCCCTTGTGGATAAGGTTGGGGGGGACTACTGTATACAGAATATTTAGAAAGCCACATGGATGACCAGGGCGAGACACATGCTCAGAAAAGACCTGAAAAGTCCTTAAATTTGCACCTCAGGTTGATCTCTAGGCTCAAAGCAAGCATAGCTAAGTGTTAAAGGAGGGTCCCAGCCAATCTGCAAGACCGTGAGTAGCAGGATTTTTTCATTTTGTGTTTGTTTTTGCTTGTTTGCTTGTTTTTCTGTTTCTCTCTCTCTCTTTTGGTTTTGTATGTATGTGTGTGTGTGAGTGTATGTGTGTGTTTTGTTTGTTTAGCACCTGGAAGTCAAAGAAATCTCTGTCAAAACATTGGCTGAACACAAGCTGAAGAAGCAGAGATATCAGTGACCACAAGCAACAACAAATAGACTTTGCAAAAATAGCTTAGGAAAGTGTCAAAACAAACAGATTACTACAGCCTTCAATAGTTAGAAAAAATGTTGAGGAAGAAAGACAATCTGATTTCCAGACTTACCACATTACAATAGTCAAATACCCAGTTTTCAAGAACAATAACAAAGATGGCAATACATACAAAGAAATGGGAAAAGATGGCCCATTCAAAGGAACAAAAATAAATTGATAAAACAATCCCTTATGAAGTCCAACATTAGACTTACTAGACAAAGATTTTATTCTCTTTTTTAGACAAAAACTTTAAAACAACTGTCTTAGATATGCTCAAAAAGCTAAAGGAAAAAAATGGACAAAGAGCTACACTAAATCAGAAAAACTGTGAATGAGAAAAATGAGATTGTCAATAAAAAGATAGAAATTATTAAAAGGAACCACAGTAAGTTGACAGTAAGACTATTGAAATCATCATATCTGAGAAACAGAAATAAAAAAGAATAAAGAAAAGTGAACAGATACGAAGGTAGTGATAGGACACCGTGAAGTAAACCAACATAGAAATTATGAAAATCCGAGAAGAAGAACAAAGAGAGAAATGAGCAGGTTATTTGAAGGTATATATATATATTTTTTAAATTTTAATCTATGTTTTTTCATTGTAGATGTTTATGGGGTGCAGCTTATTGTTTCAATACATGCATATATTATATAATGCTCTAATCAGAATAGTTAGCATATCCATCACCTAAACACTTATCGTTTCTTTGTGGTTATAACATTCAAGATCCTCTTTTCTGACTATCTTGAAATATACAATACAATAGTTATTAGCTATTGTCACCCTAAAGCACCAGAATTTATTCTTCCTTCTTATCTGTACCTTTTTAACTTTGTACCAATAGCTACCAACATTTCCCTGGTCCCACTCCTGCATTTCCTTTCCCTGTCTCTGGTAACAATTATTCTACTCTCTCTCTCTCTCTCTTTCTTTTTCTCTTTCTTTTTTTGAATTTATTTTTCTTAATTGACCCATGAAATTGTATATATTTATGGAGTACAATGTGATATTTGTGTATATTCATACCATGTACAATAATATCAGGGTGCTTAGTATATCCATCACCCAACATTTGTCACTTCTTTGTGTTGGGAACATTCAACATCATCTTGGCTATTCAAAGATACGAAGTATTTTGTTGTTAATTGTAGTCTCCTTGTATTACATTAGAAGCCTAGATCCCATCTTCCTATTTCTCCAATATTTTGTATTCACTGACCACCTTCTCCTGTCTCCCCTTTCCCCTTCCCCCCACCAGTCTCTAGTAACCACTATTCTACTTTCTACTTCTATGAGATCAACTTTTTTAGCTTCCATATGTGAGTGGGAACATGTGGTATTTCTCTCTCTGTGCCTGGTTTATTTCACTTAACACAATTTTCTCCAAGCTCATCCATGTTGTTGTAAATGGCAGAATTTCATTCTTTTTGTGGCTGAGTAGGATTCCATTGTGTATATATACCACATTTTCTTTATCCAATCATCTGTAGGACACTTAGGTTGGTTCCAGCTCTTGGCTATTGTGAATAGAGCTGTGATAATCATGGGAGTACAGGTGTCCCTTCCACTTGTTGATTTCCATTCCTTTGTATAAATACCCAGTAGTGGGATTGCTGGATCGTATGATAGTTCTACTGTAGTTGTTTGAGAAGTCTCCACACTGTTTTCCATAGTGGCTCTATTAATTTATATTCCCATCAACAATGTATAATAGTTCCCCTTTCTCCACATCCTCACCAGCATTTTAAATTTTCTTTTTGATAATAGCCATTCTAACTGGGGTCAGATGATATCTCATTGTCATTTTGATTTCCATTTTTCTGATGGTTAGTGATGTTAAGCATTTTTTCATATACCTGTTGGCCATTTGTATGTCTTCTTTTGAGAAATGTCTATTCACCTCCTTTGCCCATTTTTAAATTGGATTATTTGTTTTTTACTATTGAGTATTTTGAGTTCTTTTTATATTCTGGATATTGCTCTCTTGTCAGATGCATAGTTTGCAAATATTTTCTCCCTGTCTGCAGGTTGTCTTTTCACTCTGTTGATTATTTGCTTAGCTATGCAGAGCTTTTTAGTTTGATATAATCCCATCTGTTTTGCTTTTGTTCCCTGTGCTTCTGAAGTATTATTCATAAAATTTTTGCCCAAGCTTATGCCTGAAGTGGTTCCCCTATGTTTTCTTCTATACGTTTTATAATTTCAGATCTTACATTTAAGTCTTAATCCATTTTGAGTTGATTTTGGTATATGGTGAGAGACAAGGGTCAAGTTTTATCCTTCTGCATATGCATATCAAATTTTCCCAGCATCATTTATCAAAAAGACTGTCCTTTCCCCAGTGTGTGTTCTTGGGTCCTTTGTCAAAAATCAGTAGGCTGCAGGTATGTGGATTTATTTCTGAATTCTCTGTTCTGTTCCATTGGTCTATGTGTCTGTTTTTGTGCCAGTACCATGCTGATTTGATTACTATAGCTTTGTATGGTTTTGAAATCAGGGAGTGTGATACTTCTTGCTTTGTTCTTTTTGCTTAGGATTGCTTTGGCTATTCAGGGTCTTTTGTTGTTTCATATAAATTTTTGAATTTTTTTTTCTGTGGAGTATGTCATTGTTAGTTTGATGGGGATTATATTGAATCTGTAGATCACTTTGGGTAAAGTAGTCATTTTGATGGTATTGATTTTTCTAACCTATGAGCATGGAATGTCTTTCCTTTTTTGTGTGTCTTTAATTTCTTTAATCAGTGTTTTATCATTTTCATTGTAGAGATCTTTCACCTCTTTGGTTAGATTTATACCTACATATTTTATTTTTGTTGTTGTGCTACTGTAAATGGGATTGATTTCTTTTTCTGCAAGTTTGTTGTTGATGTATAGAAATGCTACTGATTTTTGTATATTGATTCTGTATCCTGCAACTTTGCTGAATTTGTTTATCAGGTCTAGGAGTTTTGTGATAGATTCTTTGATAGGTTTCTCTCTATATAAAATCATGTCATCTGCAAACAGGAACAGCTTGTCTTCTTCCTTTCCAATTTGGATGCCCTTTATTTTTTTCTCTTGCCTAATGGCTCTGGCTAGGACTTTCAGTAGTATGTTGAATAAAAGTGGTGAGAGTTTTATATTAAAGGCGTTAATTTATTTAATGTAAAAATTTCAAATGTACCACAAATTTTGAAACTCTTCTTTTGGTATTTCTTCATTTAAAAGAATATTTTGGGAATTAAAAAACAGTTGCCAATGACCTGGGTCTTCTCTGGTATGTGTAAGGACATGGAAGCATGAGAAAGCTCAGTGTCTTTTGATTAGCTGGAGGACAAATTGTGTGTACGTGGCAGGTGGGGAGTGCTGATAGACTGAAGAGGCAGACAGGTGTCAGATAGTGAAGAAACCATGTAAACCATGGCAAGAAACTTGGACTCTGTTTTCTTGGGGATGAGAAACTGCAGAACGCAGTTAAGCAAATAGTTGATACATTAGTAGCTTTGCTTCAATAACAAGGAACTGCAAAAAAAAATCTCAGGTACTTATAACATTTGTTTCTTCTTCACATTACATGAGGATTGCAAGTTAACTAAGCCTCTGCTCCATGTTGCCGTCCTTTTCTGCTCCATGATTTTCCCAGTCTTAGGACACAGGCTATGCCCTGAGCTAATCTAGTGTCAGAGACAGAGCAAGGGGTGAGCTAAACTATTCACCTGCATTTAAGGCTTCCACTCAGATGTGACATACTTCATACTTCACCATATTCCACTGGCTGGAGCAAGTCATGTGCAAATTCCAATGTCAACACAAAAGGATATATTCTCCCCCCATGGGGAAGGGGTAAGGAATATTTGCAAAGAGTGATCAATCTACCGGGGAAGTCAGTCTTTTGATGATACCAGGCTGGACTAGAGAAAACAGACTGGAGGCAGAAGATTAGTAGAGACTAAAGAAGGGAGATAGGCAGGTCTTACAGTAACCTGGCACATTCTACTACTTCTGATGTTCTGTCCATCTTAAAAGAGCCTCTGAGGACTGTATAAAATGATCCAAGCAGATGGAACACAGCAATTCACTCAAAGTGTGAAGAAGTTTATGCCACATGAGCAGTGCAGACTGTTGCCATATCCAGCTTTAATGGGATAGTTGAGTGAACAGTTGGCAATGGGAGGACACTTTGATTATTATTTCCATTTCCAGTACACCTCTTCACTCCGGCTCTGAACACTGTCCATGGTCCTTTCTCAAAATTTATGGTTTGTATAGAATCAATGACTGTGACCTCAAGAATAGCTAAAGATGCAAAAAATCTTTCCCTTTTAGCCAGTTTTTGAACTCTGCCACTCTGGTCTCCCTGTCCTCCTTCTCCTCTTTATCTCTCTCCCTGATACTGGTCTTATTCTTCCTCTGGCTAAATTTATATGGTATGGAGGGCATGGGACCACCACAGAGAAGGGAGATGAGATAATCTTCCTTCAAACATTGCAAAGCTCAATTGTGGAAGAAAGTGATTAGAAAGAGCTGTTATGAGCAGGAGAAAACTCACCCAAATGTTTTTGCTGTAATTTTAGGAGTCTTCCCCAAAACATGATAGCATATTGGGATGATATGGTGAAAGGAATGGATTCAATTTTCCTTTTAAATATTCTTTAGAAAATTCAGTTTCTCAGTCATTCTAGTCACTTAATAGCCACATGTGATGAATGGCTATTGTTTGCAGAAATGTAGAACATTTCCATGATTGCAGAAAATTCTGCTGGACAGCCCTGATCTGTTCTGCTCCAGCTGCTTTAGGCCTTATCCTGGGGTTTCTTGCACTCACCCTGCTTTTGGATTGGGCATAAGTCCTACTGGTTTCAGCTGCTATTCTTAGATCGGCCTACTGTGCTTTCCAGTGAGTACCTGTTGGCTATTTGGAAGTCCTGTTCATGTGCCCTTCAGTCGCTCCATTGCTTCCCTCTGCTTCTTCCCACACAGGTGCTGATACTGTGCAGGGCATGTGGCTATGCGTGTGTCTTCACTCACTTGTACTTTGAGGTTCAAGGGAACACCTTATCACCTAACTTTATTGAAAATATTGGTCATGGGTTTGTGATTTTGTATCTGGCTACTCTGTTTTCATATGGGATTTGAGGAAGATCCTAAAACTGTGCTTTCAATGTAGCTGCCATTTCTTCCCAAATGCTCAGAATCAAAATTATAATAAAATCCTGGGTGATTTGTATGTACCTTAAAGTTTGGGAAACACCGATATAGATTCTGGGATATGATAGGCCCTTAATACACCGTTGCTATATAATATTGCTTATTAAGTATATTATTAGTTAAAGCAGCCCAATGTCTTTCGTAATCTTTATTTATTTTTATTTCATTATATTTAAATTCAGTTTATGTTAATATTCAATTTTATCTAAGCAGAGACTTTAGGGTAAAACAAACTAAAGCAAAACCCACTATTTTTGTATTAACTTGCTGTTACTCTCTCCATGTGTTCAACTGCTTAAATGATGAATGTGTCAGGTTGCTTTTCTAGATGAATATGTCAGGTTGCTCCTCAATTACATAAAAAAATTATTACCTGGAAGATTAGTAAACCTTCTCAGTATTATCTAGAAGATCAGTAAACCTTCTCAAACCAGAGTCAGGCATTCCTTTAGGGCAGGCCTCTGTTTGCAGGGTCTGGGAAGATTGTGAATGGTTAATTTAGTTACTTTAAGACAAGGCAGAATTGAGTTACATTTGCAAGTCATCATCGGCTGTGCTTCAGAAATCCTCTTGGTGGTTCTGGTCAACTTGGACAGATGGCAAGTTTATGGAGTTCAGGTGTGTTTTGCTTCACATGCACGTGATCCCAGCCTTATATTTACTCCCTCAGGGATTTGTTTGCTTGTCTCTTCACAGTTCGCTGGATTTTACAAAAAGAAAGGAATACAAACCGTAAACTTCTAAGTAAAATGAACTCTCACTTGTTTTTTCGTCAGCTTTTTCCTTACCACTCCCACTCCGCCGACCCCAACCCCCACCGCTTTTGTATTGACCAGAGTCAAAATAGAGAAAATTCTTCAAAAAGGATGAAAATGAGGAGTTTGAGATGATATAATGATTCCCGTATAGAAATGTCGGGTTAGAAAGTGGAGAAAATAAAAGCATAGGTACATAGAAATATAGTTATCAAAATAAAAAATTCATATACTGTAGTAGATAGATTTCAAAACTTGCATCCAGATAATCAAAAATCTTTCACCCCAAGTGTCATGGTAGTTTCTGTAATCAGCTTGTCTCATATTTCACTTAACTAGCACCCATTCCAGGCAGGTGCACTGGGACAATAGGAGGTCCTTTTCCACAAATTACTGGCTGATAAACGAAGTCTTCTCTATGTGCTTAAGCATAAGCAAACAGGTAAATGGAAAACAGCATGCCTGCCATGTAGCTGAGAGGTTTTCCAAAAAAGAGAATAATCATATCAAAATTAATTGATTACTGAAGCCACCTCTAGAGCTAATTGTTTCATAGTCTATTTAGCCAGATAATTGCACATCTTTTTATAACCTTAATAAATTTATCAAATGTGGCTCAGGTAGAGTAGTGTCTCCATAAGACTGGGGTTTGACTTCATGATGAATTCACTGTTAATACACTTTTCCTTCCAAGCAATGGAAAAACAAGAGCCAAACTTGTCTGTTTCCTTTCCTTTCCCTGCAGAGAGTCTCATTGTCTGTGTACCCTTTATTTGCCATGGTCTGGTACCATGATGGTTCACGATGATGGCTTGTTGTCAAGGTCCCCGTGTTCTTTAAAGGTATATTTTGGTTCCATAAAGGGCCTGAAGGTAGCTTAGGAAGTCAGCCTCTGCTTGAAAGGCTCTATTGGTCTAGCCATAACTTCCAACTCAAGAGAGCCCTTAATAACCCAAAATGCTCTGGTAGGTGCAACATTGAGATGCAGGAAGGCATAAAAGTCTATATTTCCATAGTCAAACAGTCTGGGTTGTAATCCTACCTCCACCGTCTTCTCAATGTGGAACCTTGAATAATTTACCTAATCTTGTGGTTTCCTTATCTGAAAAGTGGGAATGATAATAATAGTTCCTACCTCAGGGTTGTTGTGAGGAAGATTTAATGAGTTAAAATATATAAGCAACATAGAACAGTGTCTGGCTCATAGTAAACCCTATTAAAATTTCCGCTGTAATTTTCAATATTATTGTTACCATTTGTATTGTTGGTGGAGACAGTTTAATAGCCTGCTTCCAAGACAGCTCAAGTAGTCCTGAATCAGGGATTGTTGCTCCCACCCAACTCTTCAGACCTGTCAGAGCCAGGAGAGGTTGTCTGGCTTTGTTCTGCTTCTAATCCATGTCCTGAAGGAAACTCTGAGCCTACTGGGGCTGAGCATAAATCCTCAGAAGAGAGCATGTGGGTGCTGAGTGATTGATAGCCTTCTACCACTTGGACCTGTGAGTTTGGTATCTTTTTTCAGTACTCAGATTACTTGTACATTAGGTTATATAACAGGGTGTGGCCAACATGACCTGACCCAACACGGCACCTTTCTGGTCCAATTACTTCCTCTCTCTGAGCTTTGGATTTTTTCATTAATAAAATGAGAGTTTTATTTTAGCAAATCTTTATAGTCCCTTGTAGCTCTACTATTGTGTGAGTATAAAAAGAAATTCTTGAGGTTCAAATTGTGGACTCTTCTTTGGGGAAAAAAGTAAGTATATTGGGACAGTTCATAACACAAATATTTTACACATTCCACACAGGTAAAAAGTATTTGATTCAATCTGAAGATTATATTTTACTAGTAATATATAGCCCATCTCTTTTTTCCTAAGAAAACTTGTCCTACTGACTTGGTATTGTCTGTCTTTCTCATTTTTACCATTCTGATGAGTATGTAGTGTTACTATACTGTGGTTTTAATTTCCATTTCTCTGATGACTAATAATGTTGAACACCTTCTCATTTTTGGCCATTTGGTGTATGTTCAAGTCTTTTGTCCATTTTTCTATTGAATTCTTGCTTATTGACAATTTTTCTTATTGACTTGTAGAAGTTTTAATTAATTCAATAATATTTTTAACATAATCTGGATACCAATCTTTGGTGAAGATTTGAATTGAAAGTATCTTCTCCCAGTCTGTGTCCTCCTTTTTACTCTCTTAATGGAGTCTTTTCATGAATAAAAGTTCATAATTTTAATGAAGTTCATAAGTCCATAATTTTATCGTTAGTGCTTTTTGTTTCTTCTTTAAGAAATCTTTGCCTACCCAAAGATCAGAAAGATGTTCTCCTGTTTTCTTTTAAAAGTTCTGTGATTTTATCTTTCACAGTTAGATCCCTCTATAATTAATTTTTTTGTGTGAGTATATGGTTATGAAGATGTCAGTTTTCCCCAGAATAATTTATAGACCCAATGCAATACCAACCAAAATCCTACCGGGCTTTTTTTTTTTGGGGGGGGGGGAATTGTCAGTTTGTTAAGTTGTGTTTTTAAAAGACTGTTTATTTCATCCAAATTCTCAAATGTATTGGAGAAAAACAAGTTTATAATGTTGTATTTATACTTTCTAACATGTGTGGAGTCTATAGTGTTGCACTGTTTTTTCCATTCCTCTTACTTTTAATCTGCCGATTTCTTGATTAGTCTTGCTAGAGGTCTATTAAATTTATTAGTCTTTATTGATTTTGTTTTTATTGTGTGTTTTTATTTCACTAATTTCTGCTCTTTTTTTCCTTAGTGTGATTTGCTGTTCTTTTTCTAGCTTCTCAAGTTGATTTAGATCATAGATTTTAAGCCTTTTCTTTTCACTAGTATATGTAATTAATACTTTCAATTTTGCTGTAAGCATGTGCTTTAGCTGTATTCAATGTGTTGATGTTTTGTACCTTTATTAGCATTCAGTTAAAAATATTTTCTAATTTCTGTTGTGATTTTTTTGTCTGACTTAATGGCTATTTGGATGTATATTTCTTAATTTCCAAGCAGTTAAAGATTTTGTAGTTTCTCTCTCTCTCTCTCTCTCTTTCTCTTTCTCTGTTACTAATGTCTAGCTTAATTTCACTATGGTCAGAAAATACGCTGTGAAGATTTCAATTGTTAAAATCTGTTGAGACTTGCTGTATGGCCTAATCTGGTCAATTTTGGTAAATGTTCTATGTGCCCTTGAAAATAATTTGAATTCTTTCATTGCTGGGTGCATTTATATTAATTTGTCAATTATGTCAATTTTGGTAATTGTGTTGTATATATTTTCTCTATCCTTATTTATTTTTATGTCAGCTTGTTCTATTAGCTATTGAAAGAGGTGGGATTGTGAATCACTGTGATTTGAATTTGTCAATTTTTCCTTTTCATTCTGTCAATTTTTGCTTCATACACACGCACCCACCCACACACACATACACACACATACACAGTGTTAGTGGGTGTATACAGATTTAGCATGGTTATCTGTTCCTGGTGATTTGGTTTCTTTACCAGTCCACCATCTTAATCTTAAGTAGTGGTTCTTTCCTAAAGTCTACTCTAATGCTAGTATAGCTACACTAGCAATTTTTAGTGTGTTTGCATGATATATCTTTTTCTATCAACCTTTCTGTGTTCTTATATTTAACATTTGATTTGTAAGCAGTATATAATTTTTTATCCAGTGTGATTATCTTAGTCTTTTAAATTGGAATATTGTCCATTTGTATTTAATGTAACTACATTTGTATTTTTATTTACCATCTTACTATTTGCTTTTTATATGTCCTGCTCATTTTATGTTCCTTTTTTCTCTCCTTGCTTACTTTTTTTTGGTTGAAGTTTTGCAATTTGATTTTTTCCTCTCTAGTAACTTGTTATACACTTGTCAGTTATACATTATTTTACTATTCTTCTGGTGATAACCCTAGCAATTATAATATGCATGCTTGACATATTACAGTCTAGTAAAAATTACTTTTAACTCTTCCCTATTAATACTTCAAACTTAAAATACTTTAATTTTATTTACTGTCATATTCTTTGCATTATTTTTGTCATGAATTTGTATTCTATGTAGTTTTTAAACTTCACAAGATTTTGCTAATATTATTTTGTAGAGTTAATATTTATTTATACATATTTACAAAATTACTCTTTTTGATGCTCTTTATTTCTTCTTGTATTTCTTGTTTCTGCCTGGGGTTATTTTTGTTCTGTTAGAACTCCTTTTTAGGATTTTTTTCAGTGCTTTTCCATTGGCAATGAATTCTCTGTTTTTGTTTGTCCAAAAATGTCTTTATTTTTATTTGAAGGAAAATTTTTTCTGAGTATAGAAATATAAGTATGTGTTACTATACCAGATACCATTTAATAGTCTTACAGATGGGTGCAAATTTTATTGAGCTTCAAGTAATTTTCATAATTTATAATGTTTACATTGAACTTGGTGTTCTAGTCAATATCATGTGATTTTTTCTAACATCCCCCTTCTTTCTAGCATTCTATAATGGAAATAGTCCAAGATTGAGAAAGATGCCTTAATTCAAGAGTCAGTTCTGCCATTTTCTACCTGTGTGACTTTGGTGAAGTCATTTAACTTCCCTGAGCCAATTTTCTTACATATCAAATGGGAAATTATGATATTGGCTCTATTTCACAGGGGAGTTACGAGGTTCTATTGAGATATATGTGAAAATGCTTTGTACAATACCAATCAGTTGGAAATTTTTAGTTTTATTATTATTTACTGGAACAGAAAACTTCTCAGTGTATATATTCATAATTCTTTTACAAATGCACATTCTCATGAGCACCCAAAAATAGTTAAATGATCATATTCATGTATGTATTTATACGTTTATCCTTCCTTGTATTAAAGACAGTGTTAAAATTTACATAAAATATAACTTACACCAGACAATCAAAAACTAATTTCTAAACTTTCAAGCAACTCACATGAAAAGAGAAACCTGGCCAGTTACATAATTCAAAATGATAAAAATAACCCATATTCAGGAGAAGTACACTTATTTCTTAACACTTAGTTCAGGCAGAAATTTCCATTTAATTTTCTTTATGACGTAGAGTTATTTAAAATTTTTTTCTGGTAGAGGTTAACAATTTGCATGGTTAATCCAAATCAGTGTTTGACTGATCTAGAATTTTAATATTCTGTTTCATACTCCCCAAGGGATAAATATACATTTTAATGTGAGCTGCAAGTAGCTGCCTTTCCATCCTACTTGCAAATGGATTATATTCAGAAAACTGATAAAGAATACCAGTTTCCTTTTCAAAATACATGGATACACATTAAAGGGAAGACTAGGCTAATAAATTAAAGATTTATTTTGCATATGTGATATTTAAAAAACTGCCTTAGAAAGACAATGTTTAGCTGCCTTTTATTTTTTCTTTATAGATGTTAATTAAAAATTTTCTTACTACATTGAACAAATATTTACTATCTTTACTATGTGCAGGTTTATTGCTGTTGGTTTGTTTATTCTCCTTTGACAAAAAGTGGTCATTCAGACTTACCTTTATGCTTTATTCTTTATTTTTTTTCCTTTGCCAAACATGTACAATGGAAAAGAACAGTATTTAGCTGCAATTTTTAAACAACTGAAGTGTATATTAGTGCCTTACAGCCAACACCCTACACCTCTGAGGTCTTATATGATGAACAAATTGAAAATAGGACATTTGTTCATTATTTAAATTCTTTAACTTTGTCTTCAGGTCACTGGCATGCATTTTGTATGAGATGTGCTGCATGAATCATGCATTCACTGGCTCCAATTTCTTGTCCATTGTTCTAAAAATTGTTGAGGGAAACACACCTTCTCTTCCTGACAGATATCCTAGAGAACTAAACGCCATCCTGGAAAGGTATGGAAATCAAAATGTCACAGAAACAACTTTAAATTGTACTTGTATTTTAGTTCATTTATTTTTTTTTCTTTTTAAACATTACAGCATGTTGAATAAGAATCCTTCATTGAGACCATCTGCTATAGAAATTTTAAAAATTCCTTACATTGATGAACAGCTACAGGTATTTAAAATGAAAGGGTTACTGGAAACAGGTATTAGCATTTATATACACATTCTGTGACTAGAAGATATGCTGTGGGAATAAGATGCATTAAAAATCAACCAGAAAGGAGGAACAACATTAAAAAGAAGCTGGGAGAGTGAACTCTGATTCTCTGGTGCCACTGGACAGGAGAAGTTAGGATTCTGATTTTCTGCTTAAACTCAGCATCCACCCTTAGAGTTCTTGTTGACAGATCTTGCCTCAATACTATAAATGTATCCCTGCTAGGACAAGAATGTGCTAATAGTAATTATAAAATCTGGGATTTTCATTGAACATTTATTATTCCATTCCTTTATTATATGTCTCAATAATAACTTTTTATAGATTAGGTGAGTTTATTTTGTTTTGCTGTAGATTAGAAAATTTGATGTAGAGGATCTGCCTTAGTTGATAAGAAAGAAGCAAGTGGTCCACTTCTGGAGGTTTTTTGTTTTTGTCTCTTTAACTTCTCAGGCTTTTACAATAAAAACCCCTCAGGCAAGTTTCCTCTAATTTTATAAACAGCTTTAAGAGGAACCACAAAGCAGTCATCCACCTTCAAAAATGCGCATGCCTTTCATCAGTGGGCCAAGTCCTAAATTCGAAGGAAACAAAGATAATGACAGCATGTATTCATTTGTTGAGTGCTGGGCACTGTGCTGACACCAGGGATGCCAAAATGAAAAGATCATATGTGGTTCCTATCCCTTTGAAGCTTGAGGGCTAGTGAAAGAACACAATAACTACGTAAACATAGGCAAATAAATAACTACAACTGATCACAAGCACTAGGAAAAAAGTAAACGGGATGCTGTAAAAATAAGGGAGGAGTAGGGTCTTTGGTGGTCAAAAAAGGAGTAGGTAATGCTTCAACACTAGTGAGCTGATGAGAGGCATCCAGGCCTGCAAACAGCCTAAGAAACAGTGTTCGAATCACAGGGAATAGCTGGTACAAAGGCTCTGATTAGGTCAGGTTCCCTGAAGATAGACTTAAAGGGGATGTGGGGAAAGCAGGGTGGTGTGGGGGGGAATGAAGGGAGGCAAGGGGGGCAGGCTTAAGTTCCCTGGGACTCCCAACTGTCCTTATGTGCAGGCAAAGCAGGCTCCAGTAGCCCGCGGTGGTCCTCTGAAAGAGGCATGGGTGCTGGCTGTTGAGATCAAAAACACACCAAAGGGGTTGTTGAGTGTTCAAAAAAAAAAAAAGGACAAAGGGGACCCAAGGGGATCTGTTGGGACTAGGAGTAGCCAAGTGAGGCACTGGACCTGGGGCAGAATAAGGGAACACCAAAAATTTTAATTAAGATAAATCATAATTTAGTGCAGTATTTCAAAAATCTAAATCAATGTTAAAAATCCCTAGTAATGAAATATCAAAAGTTTAAAGACAGAATCCAACAAGGCCAGGATTTGGTGAAATTGTGCAGGTTCAGGGTTGAATCCTGTCTTTGTTTAAAGTTTCAAAGTTGTATTTTTCAGCTTTGGGGGCATTAATTTTGATTTTTTTTATAATATTGCATTAAAATATTATTTTGATTTACTGAGTTTTTTGATGTCCCCTTTTGTTTTGTGCCTGAGGTGAGTGCCCAACCCTAGTCCTGGCCCTGGGAGTGTAGACATTGTCCATTACAGGATGGGAGGTGAAAAAAGCTTGTGTGTTCTTGGAGCTGAGAGAAGGCCTGCCCATGGCGGGCAACAGGCATGGAGAGAGCCAGCAGAGCAAGTTGAAGTTCGAGGGGGCAGTAGCAGGACCCTGCGGGATCTTCTTGCATAAGCTACCATGTAATTTCACGTAACCCTTTTAGAGGGAAAAATAGTTACTGTGTGCTTTGTTTTCAAACTTCCTGCCATGGTCAGTAATGCCCCAAATCAAAAAAGTCACCTGGTTTTATGCTCTTTCATCCCTGAAGAGGAGTCTTTCAAGTTTGTATGGGTTGTTGTTTTTGTTCAGCACCTGATGTGTAGATATTCAGAAATGACTCTGGAAGACAGGAATGTGAATTGTCGGAAGGAGGCTGCTCATATAATTAATGCCATGTAAGTAATTGCTTTGTTTTTGAAAAGCTCATTCAGTGTAAATGTTAAATGCATTTGTCTTTAAAAATCTATTAGTGCTAAGCTGACTGCGTGGAGGATCCTAGAATTCACTTAAGTCTTGCCAATAAATTAAGGAGCTTCAGTAACTTGGTGTTCCAAAACCCTTTGCCCCAGGTGGTAGCAAATTGAAATTATAAAAATTAATACCAGCGCACAGCTTACAGATCTGCAGGGTGGCTCTGCAGTTGTCTTATAAGTATAAAGAGAAATTAATATCTCGAACATTTAGTAATATTTATGCTAATGAGCCTTCCATAATAAGCATAAATGGCTTTCACATGTTATTTGTGTAATGTGAACTGGCAGAGTATCTATTGAAGAGAGAACATTGTAGAGTCCTGGGAGAATCTAAAATAAGCCAAATTTCACTTTTCTGAAATACATATCCTCTCATATAAGAACTAGAGAAAGTGTGTTTTCTAAAGAACCATAATTATTTCTTGGCCTAACTTCTCTCTCCCCTCCTTCAAAATTTTTGTCCTGTAACTTGCAGGAGCCCAGAATACTAGGTTACTTCAGAGCAGGCAAGTACCACTGTGTAGTCTGTGCACTGCACAACTCCACGGGACACCAATTTTAAAGACCAAACTTATAGTTTTGCTTATATTTTTTAATCTTATAAGGACCTGAAGAAAATGACAGTCCCTCCCCAGAGGTGCGCAAGTCAGTGGGGTGAGAACAGGAGCCCTCAAAAGGCTGATCTTCAAGGCCAAGTAGTACAAATACACTCCTCTAACACCCAGTCCGGTGGTTTCTCAACTGCACCATGTTTGCTTTCCATCCTCACTTTCAAACTGAAGGAACTTGTCCATATTTAGTCTTTGTTTAATGCATGATCTTCCATTAAAATACACTGTATTTCAGGGGGTAAGTTTTTAGGCATGTTCCTAATAACCTAGTTTTCTTGGGTTACTATGTATTCTTTCAAGAAAAGTTGGAATTTCTAATTTTATTTTATTTCATTAACTAGAGATGTGATAGTAGTAGGTGTCTTATTTTTAAAATACTGGACTAATTTTAGCTATCATTGTGAAACAGTTTGCCTGACACTGTTTACAATAAATATGTGCTAGAATCTAATTGTTTGGAGGGTACTTCACATTATGAAATATTGATTTCAATTAGTCTCTGTTATTTTCAAGATCTATGACTATGTTTTAAGGAGATGTATTTGGCCTCACAAAATAAGGGATGTATATTCCTAAAAATTGCACATCTCCTGGAGGCTCTGGTCTGGATGGTGTTCCAGAGAGATGAGAACTGCCTGCAAAAGTCATTACAATTTTCTCATAGTTCCTTAAAGAAGCAGTTGAATGCAAAAGGCGCAGTATTGGGCCCTAACCAAATCACGAATGGAAGCAAATGTCATTGACAATGTGGTTGCAAGCCTTTCAATACACAATTTATGTAAGCATGTTTCTTTTACTGAAGGAAGACGTTCTTTAATAATATTAGCTAACATTTTGGGGGGTAATGACCATATGCTTGGCTGTGTTAGAAGCACTTTCAGAACAACCCTATGAAGCAGGTTCTACTTTTTTTTTTCAGTAGTCATAAAGAGGTTAAGTAACTTGCCCAAGCGCAGTTAGAGTGTAACCTAGGAGCTAGGATTTGAACCCAGACAGTGTTACTAACCTGTGTGATTAACCACTACCACCATACAGCCATAAAAATGTCTACTATATTAAGCCTAGAATATAAGAAATATTCAAAAAAATTTAGCTATTCTAATACTACCATTTTGGAATACTTTTTATGTGCCAGACTGAGAATACGTTATCTCATGTAATACTCACTGTAGCCCCTTCTTTACAGATAGAAAACTGAGGTTCAGAGAGATTCAGTTACTTGCCCAAAACTACAGAGCTAATGAGTGGTGCAGGTGGGATTCAAACCCTGCCTAACTCCAGAGATTGTTTCCCTATCCACATGGTTGAATTACTCTGCCAGTTTGTTCACTCTCTAATGGCCAAGATCCTAATTTGTCTTACATTATAAAAACCAGTCATAGGCAATGAAATGAGCAGAAATTTGGAAAGTGTGTAATTTGCTTTTAAACAAAAATCTTATTGTAAAAATATTGCTGATTAACTACAGTCCTGGTTGGC
This sequence comes from Galeopterus variegatus, assembly GCF_000696425.1. NCBI lineage: Eukaryota > Metazoa > Chordata > Mammalia > Dermoptera > Cynocephalidae > Galeopterus > Galeopterus variegatus. The sequence continues at coordinate 523,432 of NW_007726854.1, forward strand.
TCATTACCTACCCAGAGTTTATTAGTTTTTGCCTGGCGTGTCTTGAGATGCTTTTGCTCTCTCAGTGGTGTAATGATACTTCTGTAAAATATTTGTTTAATTTAATTTTTCTGAGTGTGTTTGGGATGGGTTGCATGTGGGGAATCTTTATTATTTATAGGCAAAAAAAGATCCACCTACAGACTCTGCAGGCACTGTCAGAAGTGCAGAAAATGACGCCGAGAGAAAGGATGAGGCTGAGGAAGCTCCAGGCGGCTGATGAGAAAGCCAGGAAGCTGAAGTAAGCTCCTTTCTTTTGGGTACCCTGTGCCCTGGGCTATTTCTCAGGCATCTAAAGGGACTTACTGGTGAAAAGCAAAAACCAAAATAAGAAATCAAGGTACATTTTATTATATACTTACTTGTTTATTTATCTACTCATTCACTCAAAAGATGATTATTGAGGCATAGATTGGATGCCAGGTACCATTAATATCACTCTTGTTTGAAGGGAAAGATTGAATATTAGGCAGCTTTTTAATGATAAAAGTAGAGAGAGTCTCCAAATGACACATCATTGTTACTGACACATTCTGTACATACCCCAGCAAGAGGGTATAAAGGAGACTTCATTGTTTCACGCTTGTTCCTAGGTGCTTGCTGCACCCCCTCTACCAGGAAACCAAGTTGATCTATAGGGAGCAGAGTTTGCTGGTAGGAAATCGTTAGCTTTTGGGAAGAAGGTAGACTGGAAACAGAGCTCTGTTGTGTCAAGTGAAGCCTTTAGAAAAGTCTATGCTCGGGGCAATGCTGCTAGTGGGATGTATCATTAGTAATTAGAGTATTTATACACAAATAGTGGACTCTCAAGTGGAGAAAGGGAACCCCTGTACACTGTACATGGAAACGTAAATTAGTACAGCCATTATGGAAAATGGTATGGAGGTTCCTCAAAAAGTTAAAAATAGGCCTACAATATAATTCAGCAATCCTACTCCTGGGTTTACGTCCAAAGAAAATGAAATCTGTGTGCTGAAGAGATATTTGCACTTCATGTTCATTGCACCACTATTCAGAGTAGCCAAGATATGGAATCAACCTAAGTGTCCATCAATGGATGAACAGATAAGGAAAATGTACATATATGCACAATGGAATATTATTTAGCCTTAAAAAAGAAGGAAATCCCATTATTTGCAACAACATGGATAAACCTGGAGGACATTATACTAAGTGAAATAAGCCAGGCATAGAAAGACAAATACTACATGATCTTACTTATATGTGGAATCTAAAAATGTCAAACTCATGGAAGTGGAGATTAGAATGGTGGTTACCAGGGGCAGGGGGCATGGATGGGGAGATTCTGGTCAAGAGCACAAAATTTCCATCAGACGAGAGGAGTAAATTCTGGAGATCTATTGTACAGCATGGTGACTATAAGTAATAGTAATGTATTTTTGAAAATTGCTAAGAGAGTAGAGCTTAAATATTCTTACACAAAAAAGTGGTAAGTATGTGAATGATGGATATGCTAATTAGCTTGTATAGGTATACATATATTTGATATATGTATACGTATGTCAAAATATCACATCGTACATCATAAATATAAGCAATTTCTGTTTGTTAATTAAACCTTAAGAAGCTTTAAAAAGTAGAATTTCAAAGAGTCCTAGACTCTGAATTTCTCAAAGACTGATTTTTCAGTTGGTGGGTTGTCCAATTTTCTAATTTTCCATCTTTTTCCCTTTGCCAACTTTTTGGTAGCTTCGAAGCCCCAACCAAGAACTAGAGAGACAGAAAAGACTTGAAATGCAAATATGTTTATTTGTGACCTTGAGAATGTATCTGAAAAATGATTTAGAGGTGTCCTTGTACTTAGAATGAATATCATGATGAACTGAGTAATAATCTTTGAGAATATTTTCCCTTAATACTTGCTTTATTTAATAAATGTGGAAGAAGATTTTCATCAAAGTGCATCACAGGCAGTGGTGTGCTGGGTTTGAAGGGGGCTGATGATTTGTAGGCTAATTTCTGTGGTATAAATACTACCACCATGGTCAATTTCAAGCTGCCAATGTGATATCATTTAATGTTCAGTTGAGAAAATAGGTACACAGTCTGTTTTTGGGAACCAATATAAGTTGGTTTCTGCAAACCACTGTAACATTGTGTGTGGGTTTTACTGAGAAAAGATATTTACATAAACTGCTTGAGCCAGTGTATCAACTCACAGTCCCAAATCTGTTTCTAACACCTCAAAATGGCAATATTTCCAAGGGACCAAGGTTCATGTCATTAGTTGAGGGTAAAAGTAAAATTAAAGATCTGATAGGAACAGATTAAAAAGGCAAATTTAGGGCCGGCCCGGTGGTGCACTCGGTAGAGTGCGACGCTTGGGAGTGTGGTGGTGCTCGCTCCCGCCGAGGGTTCGGATCCCATATAGAGACCGGTCCGCTCACTGGTTGAGCGCGGTGCGGGCGCGACACTGAGGGTTGCGATCCCGTTGCCGGTCGTGGTACGGGCGCGACACCGAGGGTTGTGATCCCGTTACCGGTCACGAAAAAAAGACAAAAAGGAAAAATAAATAAATAAATAAATAAAAAGGCAAATTTAATAATTTACATAGAGATTACAAATTATTCAGATTAAAAGTTTTTATACACAAAAGAAAGTCATAGATCTTTCACGACACACCGTTTTTTTTTTTTTATTTAAAGGCAATGGTTTTAAATAAGTTTGATCTTGATTTTATGAATGAATTATATTGGAATTGTTTCTGATTGTTCATTGTTTCTAGAATTCAAGAGGGATCATGTGTTTTACCTCAAAAATGACTCTATAATCAGACAGGTTATAATTTACCCATTTCATAGACAAGAGAATTTGACTGGAAGTATGTTCAGTGACTTTTCAAAAAAAATCGAAGTATAAATTAGCACACAAGTAATCATAAGAACTCAAATCTTCCTTCCAGTTTAGTAGCAGGTCTATTAAACTCAAGTCTCCTGAAGCAGAGGAAACAAAGATAATGTGTTTGTAGAAAAATTCTTTTCCACAATGACTCGAATATAAATTTCTATAAATTCTTTGACATGTAGCTCTGTTTTCTTTGCTAATGAGTTTGTTCATCCTGAAAGCAGTTTTTGAGTTATTAGTATGTGTTAGGCACTGTGCTGGGTGTTGGGACATACACTTCTGTCATCACACTCAGAACTCATAAGGATGAGTACTGTCTTTTCCTTCAGCTGCATTTGAGGATTTATAGGGTTGAATAAGGAGCCAGAGCATTCTCTTATGCTTTAAAGGAAAATCAACTGGCTGCTGCACTGCATACACCTTGATAAGGAAGAGACCTGATGGTCTGGCTTCTTAACAGCCCTGTCTGCCTGTTGAAACAGGGATCACACTTATCTGTATAATAGAGATATGGTTTTAGCAATTTGCAGTTATTTTTCTGTGTTCACTTTAAATTTGCAGAAAGATTGTGGAAGAAAAATATGAAGAAAATAACAAAAGAATGCAAGAATTGAGATCTCGGAACTTTCAGCAGCTGAGTGTTGATATACTCCATGTAAGTACCCTCTGGTTTTAAATTTTACAGAAAACCTTTTCTTGCTTCAGATACTTCAGATTCATGGGGTTGGGTAGGAAAAGGGACAGGATGGGAAACAAAAGCATCCAGACCAACTTTGCCCAATTCCAGGAAGGATTCTAGAATATTGACCGGCAGGTGGTGACAACACTAATTCAAAGCATCTGCACCTAGAGATGGATCAATTGATTCATCCAACAAATATCAAGTGCCTACTGTGTAAAAGATAACTGAATCAGCACTAAATGCATAGTTGATGGGTTGAAATTATTAATTGGCAGAATAAATGTGTGTATATCTAATTTTTAAATTCACCCCTGCTCTTGTTGCTTTACCTCCATAGTCCATTGTTCTTTTTCTTTTTTTAATTCTTGTCTTTTTAATTTTCTGTCTCCCATCCATATCATTGTGCATTGTGTTAATAACCACATTCCCACTTTGAAGAATTACCATATATGTCCAATAATGAACAGGGTTATAGATTCACATGAAATGGACCCCAAATTTGTGTCTTCTGTAATCCAAATCTCTGCATAGCAAATGCCATTTTCTTTAATGGTTGAAAATATCTCCACAGGCCTGGGGGTAGGTTCTGATACTTAAGGTAGTCTTTATGAGATCATATTTGGGCAATAGACATCAACACCAACCTCATAGCTCTTTGGGTAAAAGCAACTCAGGATAGAGTCAAAAATTTTTATGGAGAACTTTTACCGTCTTAAAATCTGCTTGTTCATTCATTGGAGATCCTGCATCTGAGAGAGATTCTTTCCTTTAGCAGGAAGAACCAAGCCTCCTGAGACTGTGAGGACAATCCCCTGAACGCTGAGAATGCTAATTCTGCTGTAGCTTAGTCATCAGAGGGCTCCAAACCCTGGGTCATGCAGGAGCCTGCAGCAATGCTCACTATCAGCCAGGCAGGGGCTAGGCACACTTGTTTTCTGCCCCTCTGCAAGGGGGAGAGCTGCCAGTGATTTTCTTTTCTCAACTATTTAGTGGTTCCAGGTGCTTTAGACTTCCAAAAATCCAAAGTTGGACCAGACAGGGGGACTAGCCCTCTGACCTTAGGAGTCTCCCCCTGTTTATTGGACCAATTCACAGACAATGTGGGGACACTGGTGACATGTGATCAACCACCTAAGATTGGAAATTGAGAAGTACAGACATGGTAATATTTGGTTTTATAAAAACCTAAATGACTTTTTTTTATTCTTCAAGTTACCATATTGCAAATTAAAATGTAGTTTCCAGGATGCTCTTAAATATTAGTATCTGATAATTTACCTAGGTTTTTTGCTTTTCTTCTTTGACCCTTAAGGATGATCGTTTTGTGTTCTTTTTAATTTCTGATATAATTATTGTCAGTGTTATAACTACACTGTATGAGGTCCTGTCCGCCTCCTATAAATCAGTGCCCTTTGGAGGTCCTGAAGTAAGCTTGAGACCATATGGCAGGCAGAATCTCAGGAGATTTTATTGTCCATATGTTATCCCATAGAACATGGCAGCAAGACAAAAAGTCCTGATCTTAGCACCTCAGAAGAAGAAAGAGGCTTCCACAGGATCCTATGAATTTCCAACTCATAACTTCCCCAGTAACTTTCCAATTCTATCCCCCTTCCATCATCAAGGAGTAAAGGGAGCAGGAGGGGAATTGCCCAATGCTGCCCTGGCCAGAGACATTGGTTCATTCCCTGATACTCTAAGATTTAATGCCACCAACATCTTTGGCCCTGAGCTTTCCAGAAGCACATTTCCTGAATTTGTATTAATGGGGGCAGAAAGTGCTCCATGCAGATACATGCCTCTTGAATCAGTTCCACTTGAAGGTGGGTGCTCTTCCTAGCTGGTTCAGGCCTGCAGACAAGGTGGCTCAGCACACCCAGGCTTCTTGCCCTCTTCAATTGCATCAGTCATTTCCCTCTGGCCCATTGTTAGCATCAAACCTTCTCTCTTTCAAATGCTGTTTCACCATCAAGAAAATCTTCTTTGCTGTCTTGTGTCCATAATCAACTTGCTCTCCTTCAAATTATTGTGGCTTATAGCAATGCTTCTCAAACTTCGAAATGCACCAGAATCACCTGTGGGTGGATTTTGTTAAAATGCAGATTCTAACTTGGATGGTCCAAGGTGGAGTCTAGGATGTTGCATTGCTAACAAGCTCCCTGCTAATTCCAATGCTGCTGATCCAGGACCATATAATGGACAGAAGGTGGGGGCTTCAGAAAGTGGAGTTTGCTGCTAGATGAAGGAAGACCTGGAAAAACCACCTATGAACAGACTTTCTTATAATTTCTTTAGGAAAAACATTTAAGAGGAACAGAAGAAAAGGAAGAGCAACCTAAGGCAAGACTTTCTTGTTGGACCCAGGAGGAGGATAAGGAGAGGCAGCCAGGCGGGGAAGAGGCAAGTTTAATCATATTCAGACCCAACAGTCAGGCAGTTAAACATGTTCGGAGAACAAAGGAGAGAGAAAGCGGGAAGTGGAACACTTTGCAGAGGGGCCTGAAGGGTTTTAAACATCTCAGGGAAAGGCACCATTGAGCTGAAAAGGAAGGAATAAAATATAGGAAAAATTGGATTTATCAAATGCAAGAGGCTAATGAAAAATGTGATAAAGAAGGAGAAGAGGAAAGTGCTCCTGTCTCTGAGTGCTTACTTCCCCTTGCCCATGCACATGTTTATGGTTTAATTCCTTTCTAATCTCATTGGGGCTTTGCTCTCTATTCCTTCTTCTTTCTTTCTCTCTTGCCTAACTGAAGCAAACACTTTATATTTCAAAAGCAGTTGAAGGAGAAAATCAGAGTTTGGGGAGAGGATGGGTTTGCTATGTCACCTCTTAAACATGTTATAAAAATTCTTTGAGGCATTTAGGAGAGTGGCTTGCTTTGTTTTCAGACTCAAATCAACAGGGTCTTTTATTTTGGCAGGCATTTTCTGCTTGACTAAATTTGGGCTTTGAAATCTTGAAGCACAGTTGAGTCACGTTAGGCACCATTTCTTTAAGGGATGGTAGCTTAACGACTATATACACCTGCCTTGGGCTGAGTGTCTCCCCAAAACTTAATCCCCACTGTAACTGTTAAGGGTGGTAATTGAAAGGTGGGGCCTTGAAGAGGTGATTGTGTTGTAGGACCCTGCAGTAGTGAATGGATTAATAATGGTGGTCAGGGGCATGGTTCTGAGGGCTTTAAAATGAGAGTGCATGGGAGGTTAGTCCGTCTCTGCTCCACCATTTTTCTGCCTTGTGAGACCTCTGGGTCACCGTCACTACCACCAAGACCCTCACCAGATGTAGTCCCTGGACTTTGGATTTCCTAGCCTCTGAAGCTGTAAGCAGTAAATTTCATTTTCTTATAAATCACCCAGTTCCAGGTAGTTTGTTATGAGCAACAGAAATGGACGTGATACACAAGACAGGCCTTGTCTTTTATCCTGTAGCACATACAGTTGTGATGGTGCTAAAATTGGGTTTCTGTGAAAAGTGTATAGCAGATCAGGTCTCCACACATGCATGGAGTGGTGATGGGGATCAAAGTTCAGATCAAGTCCTTCTCTTTCTAAGAGAAGCAATTATAACAATTCTGTCTGTTCTCTTCAAAGAGAACCTCAGCAAATCAAAGGCAATTGAGAGTCCAAATACTTATTTTCAAATAATTTCTGAAGTACATGTAAAGACATTTCATGCAGTCTCTATTCTTTGTTCTCAAAGTTCTCTGTGTGCTATCAGTGATCCTTTGAAATTTTGAACCAATTTCACCTCCTGAAACAATTATTATACAGTACAGTAAACGGACTTTTTAAAAACACTTCATGACAGTATTCTCACAAATGCCACACCACAGTGTGGCATGGCTTCATTTTACTTATTCATTTAAGATTAATTTCAACTTTCCTTTTAATTTCCTTTTTAATAAGAAGACACTCGGAGTAGTTCCCCATGAAAGTCATTTAGCAAGGAAAATAGGTCTGTTCAGCATCAGCTCTAGGTTGCATACACACACACACAGACCTGGGAAAAAAAGGCAGAATTATTTATTGAAATACCAATTGACTTGGGAAATTTACCTTTTAATTTTTTGGAGTGTGTATTAGTCCATTTCTATTGCTTTTAACAGAATACCTGAAACTGGGTAATTTATAAAGAAAAGAGGTTTATTTGGCTCATGATTCTGGGACAGCTGCATCTGGTGTGGGCCTCAGGTTGCTTCTCTCATGGCAGAAAGTGGCAGGCAGCTGGTAGGTACAAGCAGATCATGTGGCAAGAGAGGAACTGAGAGAGAGAGAGAGAGAGAGAGAGAGAGAGAGAGAGAGAGAGAGAGAGACCAGGGGTGCTTAAACAACCATCTGTTGTGGGAACTAATATAATGAGAACTCACTCACTACCTGCCCCCCGACCCTGACTCCCAGGCATAATCTATTCACAAGGGATCTGCCCCCCATGACCCAAATCACTCCCAACATTGCCAAGTTGGGGATCAGATTTCAACATGAGCTTTGGGGGGGATCACATATCCAAACTATATCAGAGTGTGAATTCTTTCATCATGTGGCCTTTTAGATCTTTTTCTTTTGGGAAATTGGAATTCATAGAATCACAGAACTTTTAAAACTAGAAGAGAACTTGGAAGTTATTCAAGTCAACACCTTTAATTTTGAGATGAGGAAACTGAGCAGGTCTGGAGTGGGATGAGGTAAGTGGGATACCCTGGGTGCAAAATTGACGGAGGAACTCTCTCTTAGCTGCTGATAGAGCCTGCACTTGCATGAGCCTGAAAGGGGGTGCCTGCAACTTTGCACCCTGGGCATCCCTTTTGACTCACCTAGTAATGACCCAGGCTCAGCTGTCTCTTTGATTCAGGGCTGTTTCTCTTATTCCAAGTTACCTTCCTGAAGTTTTAAAATGTTATCATATTTAAGGGAGAAGTTTAGGTAGATTTTTGTTTCCAAATACTCTTCTAAACAAGAATATTGTTTCATTTGTGGTAGTGCTAGTTCCTTCTATCAGCTTCTCATAAATTGTTAATTACCTTCCACAAGGAATTTGATGAACCGACTTCAGAGAACCTGCCTGAGTCTCAGCCTATTCCTTCCCGGGACCTCAGTGAACTTGAATCAAGTGTAGAGGACATCATAACTGACCTTGGACATCATGGTATGTGTTTGCATCAGTTTCAGAAGGGTCCTCTCAGCTGATACATGAGTTGTGTGGCTGGCTCTGCGGCTTTGCTGGCCTCTGAGAGAAGTCCTGGATGTGTGTGACCACCTGCCATCAGTTATTACAGGGAGACTCAAGCTGTTGTCCTCCTTACCTCTCATTTTGTCTTTTGTCATAGAGTTTTCAGTATGGTAGACAGTGTAATGATTTACTGACCAAACTGGAAATGGTCAGATCTATTCCTTTGACCATCTTGTTCATGTTGCAAGGAAATACTACTTAGGTCTCTATAATAAGCTGTAAGACAAAACAACAACAACAAACACGTAGTAGTTTTAGGTGGGCCGGATACCTTGTAAAATACTTTAAACATTTTCCTTATTTTTTTTCTCTGTAAATTTATATTTTCTAAATGCTATACTTTCTGAAATATTAAATTGAAAAGGGAAATTTAGAACTGTGAAAATACAACCTTTGGGTTTGACAGTTCATTGGAGTGGTGGGCAACTACAAGATGATTAGTGATCACATAGCTTAATCATGAAATTTACAGCATTAGACTTTAATTTGTTGATGATCTCTGAAGTGGTTAATTATTTTCCCGTGCTCTTCGCCTTTTGGAAGATCTGACTCCAAACTTTCCCAGAGGAAGTTTTTATTTGTTTATTTATAGCATGTAAATGTAAAATAAAATTACACAGTCATTTTTTTTTAAGCTCATACACCAAATGTTTAATCAATCTTTGATGTTGAATTAGAAAATTTCCTGTGGGATATGAGGAGTTAGTTGCAGGGTAAGAAGGCAGGGTAAGACTTACTATTTACATTTGATATGCATTTAGTTGACTATAGCTGGGTTAATCTAGCCAAAGCCGTGAGTAACCACTACAATCAAATGAGAAAGTACAACTGGAATGTTAAAGAAATTATCCCTATTTAATTCTTTATATGTAGTCTGATGATTTCTTGCACATTAATTTTTGCCAGGCACTTCCTTGCACTCTGACATTATTTTCAGCAATTCACACCTGAGTTTCAGAACAACATTTCTTTCAAAGCTGGAATAGCCTGAGATTCATGACCCAGAGCATGACTCCTTAACCCAAGTGTTCGGATGTAGAGGCTGCAGTGGAGTAGGCCTCGGATGCCTGCCTGCCCATAGCCTGACCAGCTGTCACCTCTTAATTTCCCTTTCAGCCACTCCTTGACAAGTCCTGAGCCCCTTCCCATGAGCTTAGAGAAAGCTCTGACCTCAAGGTACTTTGCTTGACTGGAGCAACTCCATATGTCCTTTTCAGTTGTGGGCTACTCTATGGCTTATGATGTCATTGCTTCCTTTTAAATGTCCAAACAGAAATAAGGTGATTTGAACTCTGTTAAACTTGATATATTTTTCTTGTTTTAATTTTTTTTAAAAAAAACCTCTACCGACTCAGCAATTCTATATAGTTACCTAAGAGAACCAAAAACTTATCTACAAGATCTGTATACAAATGTTCCTAGCAATTTTATTTATAAGTACTAAAAATAAGGAACAAGTCAAGTGTTGATCAACAGGTGAATGAATAAACAAACTTGTAGTTTGTCTATGCAATGTACACTACTTGTCAATGAAAAGAACAAACTACCAATACACAGAACAGTATGGATGGATGCAAAAATGTTATGCTACACGAAAGAAGCCTCAAACAAAAGAGTGCATGCTGAATGATTCCATTTCTATGGCATTCTAGAATCAGTAGTACTTATCTATAGTGATAGAAATGATCTATAATAATGTAATGGTTGCCTGGAGGGTGGTGGTGGGAACTGACTCCAAAATGGCACAGGGAATCTTCTGTGGTGATAGAAAAGTTTGATATCTTGATTGTGGCGATGGTTACCTAGATGTGTGTATTTGTCAAAATTCATTGAACTCTACACTTTAAATGAGTACATTTTATTGTCTAAATTATATCTCAGTAAAGCTGATAAATAAAAAAAAAATTAAGATATCCAGAAAGAAAGATCACATCATGAGTAATGCTCATCTATCTTTGTTTTAGCTAATGAATGGCTGAGAGAGATGTGGGGGAAGTCATGGAGTTGGAAAGCACCTGGGAAGTTCTCTAGCTATCACTTGGGACATAAAGCCCTTAGTCTAGAATATGATCATATGATCATGAGGCTTGGGGTTTTATTCTAATATCAGCTGAACAACTTTATCTTCCACAAAAAGTGTTAACAGAGTTTTGGGGTCTTCTCGCAGGAGGAAAATTGGGTATTTAGAGTTGAGGGGCTAGGATCCTTTTGATCCTCTCTTTCTGGTCTTTATAGTTGGAGGGCTCACATTTGAGTGGCAGGGAATCGTACCAGCAGGTCTAAAAGGACCTGGTGCCTGCCAAAGCAGCCAAGCGTCATAGAACAAAAGGTGATAGCCCAGACTCCCAAATCTAGCCCAAGATGGAGAAGCAGGGGGAACTATCTGGCTCTTAAGTCCTCAGAAAAGAAGACCAAATGCTGGGGTCACTTTCACATTCCTAGTCTCTCATCACTTTCAGAGCTTTAGATGTCTTCAAGACTTTATTTATAAACACAAATTGATCATGGTTTTATTTCATATTTGTCACATATTCCACTGAGTTACTTTTGTTTCACGATAGTGTTTCCACCTGACTGTAATATTTAGTCCCAGAAATAAAGACCCCTGCAGCCACTCACTAATTTTCTGAGTTCTAGAGGATAATTAGAATGAGTCTAATATTGAATAAAGATGGGCTGATTCTCCTCCCTGAGGCATATTTAATAATTTATAGTGTTCCTTCTGCACGACAAGTCTCTGACTGAAATGTAAAAGATTATGTGCAATTTGAAATATTTAAATGGATACAGCCTAACACCTGCCCAACCATCCACTTTGCTTTGGTGTCCTAAGCAAGCATAATAGAAATAGGGCAACAATTGGTTCCCACAACATCAGGTATTCATAGGGAAAATCAGCACCCATGGACCTCTCAGAATAAGTTTCTTATCTAGGGAGGCTGTATTGATCCCATGGTTCATTCCTTAGCTAAATATAAATTATACAACAGTTATTAAGCAAAGGGCCATACTGGTAGGGCAGAGAGCATTCTTAAGTGGCCTTGCTTGGCCCATCATGGTTCACGTTTGAAATGAATCAGTTAAGCAGAAAATTAAATAAGAATCAGTCATGGCTTTAAGTTAGGATAGAACACAAATATAATGAAGTAAAATCTTATGTAAATCTTATATAATGTGTTTCAGACTGTGCTTTGGATATTCTGTGGTATCGTTTCCCTTGATTGATTAATTTATTTTCCATATATGCAAGTTTCACAGTTGTGCTCAGGGGTCATGAGCTCATCACCTGGAGAACATTGTTATGATACCCAAAGGAAGCTAAGCTGCCATATGACTCAGGAAAGAGTCCAGATCTGCATCTGAGTCGTGACTTTCCCATGTGCTAGTGCTGTGATTTTTGAGCAAGACAATTTCTCTGATCTGCAGTTTTTAAAATTTATTTTTTCATCAATAAAATGTAGTTAGTAACACCAACCTTGGACATTTTTTTTTTTTTTTTGTCCTTTTTGAGACCGGCTGCACCACGCTCAGCCAGTGAGCGCTGTGAGCGCACCGGTCATCCCTATATAGGATCCGAACCCGTGGCGGGAGCGCTGCTCGGCCTCCAACCTTGGACTTTTACTGTTAGCATTAAGTGAGCGAGCACACACTACATATCTGTTATTGTATCTGGCTCAATCAGTGATAGGAGCTATTATTATCAAGCCAGACAGAATGGTTAGATGGTGCTTATCACCTCTTCTCTGGTGCTTATCACCTCTTCTCTACCTGCTGGAATCCAATCCATCTTTTCAGACCTAGCTCAAAGACTTCCTCTTTGATTTGACCAGTTCTGTCTTCCACCAGAACTCCTTGACTATTCTCAATGATTGTTTTCTCCTTTCTTCGAACCTACCCTATGCTACCTTACGGTACCATGATTGTGAGCCTGATTTATGCCCTAACCTGGGTTGTAAAACTGGCATATCTTTGTTAACAAGCCTTTTGAAAATCATTTTTTAAAAGCAATACAGTAAGTGGTTATGTTGCAAAGATATAGATACAGAATAAGCAATATGAAAAAATCCTGTCCAAATCTCACTGAAAGAGAACTTGCACTTTAAGATTACCCTGGTTGATTGTTTCCTTCCAAATTCAGGTGTTGCCAGTGTGATCGTATTAAGAGATTGGGCCATTGAGAGGTGATTAAGTCGTGAGGGCTCCTCCCTCACAAATAGGATTAGGTGTCCTTGTTAAAGGGTTTGAAGGAGGAAGGTTGTCCCTCTTGCCCTTCCAACTTCCACCATGTGAGAGGACACAGCATTTCTCCTCTCCGGAAGATGCAGCAACAGGCACTGTCTTGGAAACAGAGAGCAGCCCTCACCAGACGACTGAACCTGCCAGTGCCTTGATCTTGGACTTCCCAGCCTCTGGAACTGTGAGAAATAAATTTCTGTTCTTTGTAAATAACCCAGTCTGTGGCACTTTGTTATAGCAGCACAAATGGACAAAAACAAAAACAGAAACAGTTTTTTATGCAGATTCAAAGAGAGGTGTATCTCAAACATTTTGGCTGGAAGTGCTCTGGGAGGTTGAATTGCTGAACTCAAAGTAGTCGGAGTCATGACAAAGATACTTATGTCTGTATGTGAGGAGTTTGAACAATTATGTTTCATGATACTTAGAGTGGAGAAAAAGCAGTATCTCGAAATAACATTATTTTATATAGTATAAGAATATAAGATGCTTCTGGTCAGGAATATGTCAAATATTAGACATATTCCATATTTCAGTCTAAAATACACATTTTGCATATTTTAACATCTCTGAAATTGAGCTGCATCTTACAATAGATGGCATATCTTAATTTAATGGCAGCGTTTTTCTTAGTGATACATAATGTAATGATGCACCTTAAAATTGATGGTGTTTTTGATTCATTAAAGTATAGTATGGTATTTCTCAGGCTAGGCTAGACTTGCTGCTGTAACAAATAAACCTGTCAACTTGAGTAACAAGGCATTATGTTTCATTCCCATGACGTCCTATGTGTGTCAGGAATCTCTCTAGAGTAGCTTTTCTCTGTGCAGTGACTAGGGATCTAGATTTCTCCTATTTTTTATGTGCTACCATCATCTCAACATGTGGCTTTCAATGTCCCAAAGCAGTAGAAGGAGTAGGTTGGAGGTAGCACACTTACATGTAAATTCCTCAGCTTGGAAATCACTTCCTCTCAATTTCATTGACTAAAACTAGATATGTGGCCCAAACATCCAGCAAGGGTATGGAAGGTACAATCTTTCCTATGCTGCTCAAGGAGGAGAGAATCAGATATGGGTACACACAGTGATATCTATCACAGCAGTCTTAGTTACCTGACTCTGAAATTATAATAATTAAGAAAACGCATAGGTAGAATTGAATGGCATATGGCCCGTGTTTCAATTAAACAAGTCCCGTTACTTTTTTTCAAAAGAATACCTTGACTTAACCCAAATATGAACTAAAATAAACTTATTTCTTCATATAACAACTAGATTTTACAAAGCTGATGACAAAAACAATGTATTTTTCAATCTTTAAATTTTATGATTAAGCCCGAAAAGCAGTCTTTTGGTATACATGAGATATTTCTTGTTGGTTCTTAAATCTCTTAATTCAGTTCTTAATATATAAAATTATATTTGGGGGCCATATGAATGAAGCCTTGCCAAAACTTCTGGTGAATAGGGTTTTATTTGTAAGGGCAATGTTTATAATCTGTCTTAAATTTTCATTTCTACCAGCTATAAAAATCTATTATGGTAGGCAGAAGAGTGGGTTCCAAAGATATCCACATTCTAATCCTTGGAACCTGTGCATATGGTATGTTACATGGCAAAGGGGAATTAGTTAAGGTTGTAGATGAAACTAAGGTGGCTAACCAGCTGACTTTAAGATAGGAAGATTTTCCTGATTATTTAGATGGGCCCAGTGTCACAAATGTCCTTCAAAGTGGAAGCGGGAGACAGAAGGGGGAGAACCAAAGAAATGGTAGTGTTAGAAGGACTTGGCCCAAATCTTCATTTCTGGTTTTGAGGATGGAGGAAGGGGGGTGTCAGTCAGGGAAAACACGTGGCATCTAGAAACTGGAAAAGGCAAGGAAATGGATTCTCCCCTGAAACCCTGTGAAGGAAGGCACCCTACCAACAACTGAATCTTAGCTAAGTGAGATTCATGTCAGACTTCTGATCTACAGAACTATAAGACGATAACTTTGTGGTGTTTTAAGTCATTAAATGTGTGGCAGTTTGTCAAAGCAGCCATAGAAAACAAATACAGTTATATTGGATTGTACCTGCTCCAGTCAGATAACCATTGTCTTTGAGGTGTTCGCTAATTTTTTGTTGAGGTGATTGAAATATTTTCCTTTGGTGTTTAGGCCAGACTTTAATTTAGGTATTTGTGATAGACATTTACATTAGTATTTTCTGATCCTTTGAAAGGAACTTTCTGTTTTGTTTTGTAGCAGTACCAGACACTAATTGTTGTAAGTGGGAGAGCCTCCTAGAATCATCTGTCAAACTCTTTCATATTTTGAAGTGAAATGACTCATCTTCCGGAAAAAAACAAAAAGAACTTTTTGGCAAGGAACTATGGCAACAGTATCTAATACCCTTTGTCACTCATGACTAACAGCATTTTGCACTGACTTCTTTTTCTCTTGCTCCTAAAACAAACAAACAAAAAACCCCCCCTCAAAATAGAAAAAAAGGAAACCTACAAAAAGATCCAAAATGACTGTCATGTTTCATAGCAGTGTATCTATGTGTGTGCAGTGTAATGAATTGTGCTTATTCTAAACTCAGTCCAGTATTTCACATCTGTCTGTAGGGAAGTATGTTTGTGGAGTTGCCAGCATTTGCAGCTCACCAGGTGGATTTGCCTCTGCGCTCGCAGCATGAGTTCTTCATATATGTCTCATTGTCCTGTGCGTTGGCATCCACATGTGGGAATATATTTCTGTGCATGTGTAGCGTAAATGAACATACCCAGCTTCACAGCTAAACTTATCATCCTTTCCTGCTAACTCCTTGACTTGTCTGGATTTCTTTTTCTGGCCATAGCTCTTTTAAATTATTAATGGTAGTTCTTCTTACTGTTAAAAATTAGCTGGAAAAGTAAATATTTGTAGATGAGTTTAAGATGCCTGCAATCTTTCATTGCATTTTTTACCTGGACATTTTGGATTGTAGAGATCGAAGTGACTTTATCCTTTTTATATCTCAGATTGATTTTCTCCTTTGAATCTAGGAAAAATGAACCAACTCTCCCCCCACCCCCGCCCAGCTTAATTCTACATGACCTGTTTTTCTGGCTTCAAATAGCATAGAATTAAATTAACCCCTTTCCTTCCTTTCACCCTCCAACTACCCACAACCCCATTTTAGGATCTGACAATTTGCATAAGCTTTTGCTTATGAACATATGGTCTTTAGCCCCATATTTAGCCTCCTTTTATTTGTGAAATTATACATTTTTGAATAAGACCAACCTTTGTGTGTTCATGGCACATCAAATGAGAAACTTTAGTGGTATACTTGAGAGGGCTAGAAGGTAACTGACAGTTGAGAAAAAGCAGGTTTTAGAAAATTTTTAAAAATATTTCCCTTCACCCCTTTAGCTCTGTGTGTCATTGATGAGGAGAGAGGTTCAGTGCCCCTGACTGTGCTAATGTGTTCTCAGGCTACCTCCTTACCTGTCCCTGGGAACTCCATTATTCTTTGAAGCCGTCATGATGTTGTACTATGCTCCTACAATTGTTATTCTCTCACCTCAAAACTTCACCCAACAGTCATCATGGTAAAAGCGTATATTTTCCATTATTTTGGCAATATTCATTGATTCAAGTTCTCCGGGGAGGTACCCTGAGAAGCACTTACAGTGTAGGAGTGTGTCATACATAGCACAGCAGCTGAGAGCCAATAAGCGAGTCCTTTGTTACTCAAAGTGGCATCACTAGCATTCCAAGTATTTGTTAGAGGTGCAGAATCTAAGATGCCACTCTAGATTTATGGATAAGAACATGCATTCTAAACAAAATCCCAGTGATTCGTATGCTATCAACGTTTGAAAAGCACTGAGCTAGACTCTAAGCCCAAATAGAGCATGGACCATGTCTGCCTTGTTCATCTTTTTATTCCCACCTGCTGATACAGTGACTAGCTTGGAGTTGATGCCTGGTAAGTATTTGTTGAATCAAAGGCTAAATCTAGGGAGGAAATCCTTAAAGAACACCAATACTTTTTTTCATAAACAGCATACATTTCTTGCAGAGATTAATACAGTTGGGGAAACAGTAGAATAACAAGGTGCTGGAAGAGGCTAATTTGTGTACATCAGTGTTTAAGTAAAATATTCTTCTTGTTCTTCTTAAAGGAGATTGTAATCTAATTTTATCAGTTGGATACCAGAAATATGAAAACTAAAGGAGTTTCTGAGACCTGGGTATAGAATCCTCCTTGCATACTTTGAGTCCCCTAGCCATTACCTCTTTCTTCATAGATACCCCTACATTTAGGTGACCTCTTAGGTAAGCCACCAACAGTGCAAAATTGTGGTTTCTTCCTCTGAAATAACCGTAGAATGGTATTTAGCTTAATAGAAGTGACCACACCTCCACAAGGCAATCCTCCCAGACTCCTTAGTGTATTTACTGCCTAGGAATTAATGTGAATAAAAAGATTTTGTGAAGAATAGTCTGTGTTACAGGTGCACACTTGTCTCTTGTTTGCATCAGCTTATTCTCCCGTGGAACCCATGGCAGCAATTTCCATATGACAGAGCATGAGCAAATATTGGCTGGTGGATTACTCTTTTATTTTTTATTAACAGGTCTAGTAAGGCCACTATGTGAAAATACTTCTTGGTGGTTGTGTCAGCTGGGTCCTCTAGGAAGCAGATTCCAAGACACCAAGACAGAGAAGTACAAGAGATGTATTGAGAATAATGTCTGTTAAAAGAAAAATGGTAGTTGGATCAGGAGCAGGCAGAGATCCTTCAGACTGTGATGCAGGTCTGATGCCTGTGAAAGGTGAGCAGGAAGGAAGGAGGTCTGGGTAGGAAGAGTCTCAGATTGTACTAGAGCACTGAAACAGCCTCAGTGAGCCCACTGGGAAGCTCTGGTTCAAAGATTTCCCACAGAGGAATCCTGCATTGGGTAGAAAAGCTGTGTCCTACTATTCCCACCAGCTCAAATGCTCAACCCTTTCACAATAGCTGCAGTTGGAGGCTGCTGGCTCAGTACATGTCTTGCAGTTAATCAGCATGTTCTTGAAAGGAGACCTGAGAGGGACACTTCCATAGATACCACACAGTCATCCACTTGAGTCATTCCAGATGCCTGAGATGAGTAAAATAGGATTTGGATAAACAGTCTATGATTTAGTACTTTTCTCTAACCTAGCACAACCTTACCTCCATGTGTTCAGAGAAAGAATGACTAAAACTTCTGTAGTATCTATAGACATTTTGCAAAAATCCACTGCACTGAAAGCCACTGGTGTACTGTACTTGGAAGAGTTTTGGAGCTAGACTTTGTCTTTTCCTCAGTTATGCCATTTATCATCTGTATAGACATTGGAAAAAAATACAGTTGGCCTTCCATATCTATGGGTTCCACATCTATGGATTCCATCAACCAGGGATCAAAAATATTCACTAAAAAAAAAAAAAAATCCCACGAAGTTCCAAAAATGCAAAACTTGAATTTGTTGAATACACACAAATGAAGTCATGTGTAGGCATTGTATTAGGTGTTACAAGTAATCTAGAGATGGTTTAAAGTATGTAGGAGGAAGTGTGTGGGTTATATGCAAATATGCCATCTTACATACAGGACTCAAACATCTGCGCGAATATTAGTATCCATGGGGGGGATCCTGGAGCAAATCCCCCATGTATACTGAGGAATGACTGTATTTCCAAGCCTCTGTTTTCTCATCTGTATTGTTTTAGTCCATTTTGTGCTTCTATACCAGAATATATGAAACTAGGTAATTTATAAAGAACAGAAATTTATTTTTCCATAGTTCTGGAGGCTAGGAAGTCCAAGAGGGGCTGATGTCTGGTGAGGGACTCCTTGCCACATCATAATGTGGCAGAAGGCACCACATAGTGAGAGAGAGAGGGCAGAGGGCCAAACTCATCCTTCTTTTTTATAAGAAATCCATTCCTGTGGTAATAGCATTAATCTGTTCATGAGGGCTCTGCCTAATCACGTCCTAAAGGTCCCACCTCTCTGTTGTATTGGGGATTGTTTCCAACACATGAACTTTGGGGGACACATGCAAACCATAGCATGTACAGTAGGATTAATAATACTCAATTGTCAGGGGTTTAGTGAGAAATAAATTAGGTGGTACACAGAGTTTAGCACAGTACATAAAACATATAAAGTGCAGAGCAATCTTTTTCTAAAAAAGGACAATCAATGTGAAAGCAAGTTGTAATATTTTCTCAAGTTCCACCTAAAGCCTTTGAAATGGTGATGAATAATATTGTGGTTTTTAAGCCCCCAGGGAACCTTCTGATTATAGCTTATGAGCACCTTTACTATATGAATTAAGTGTAATTTGGAATACAATATTTTTATTTGCTATAGTTTTTACATTTATTAAAAATATAAAATCAGTAATCATTCCACTTATCAAATTATGGTTTTAGTAATGTCCATCAGGGCCAGTTAGTTTGGCACCAAGAAAAATTCTCTTTTTTGTCAGAACTATAGATAGCTCCCAGAATTACAGCCAAGTCCACACAAATGTATATAGAGTAGGGGGAGTGCAGCAAACTGTGAATGACTCTTTAATACATGCTGATGAAAGCACGTCTAAGTGGGTGTCCTCCTTTTAGTGGGTCAGGGATGCCACTGTTATACCCAGAAGTCAGGACAAAGGTCTTTTTTTAAAGTATGCTCCTTTGCCAGCCATCCAGAGCTGATAAACTGGCAGCTAAAGTTTTCAGATATTTTTCTCTAAAAAAATTATAAATGTAAATATATTTTGTGCTAAGAAGCATAATAAGGACAAGAATATACATTAGTTTTTCCACTGTAGTCTCATTTGGAATTTAGGCCAAACTCAACAGCTTAAAATATAGAGCTTGGTAGGCATAACTATGACTTTTGCAATGGAAATATTCAATTAATGCATGCAGTTATTTTAATGGAACTCACTGCTTTGGGTTTATAATGAAATCAGGTGATTTGCCTGATACATAGGGATTTGTTCTCCACTCCACCTTGGAGGCTGTATGTACAAAAGACCTACTGGCTTTAGACAAATTGCTCTAAATTACTTCTATTATTTTCTCCTTTAGTTAAAATATATAGAAATTTCAGTAGCCTACTTTTCCATAGCATAGATTTCTAAGATAGGGAAAAGTCTTTGCTCATTCAAATGAGTGTATGATTTTAGCCCCCTTAGGGCTGCACCTGACATTAGAATATTCCAGATATGATTTAATGTGTATAGTTTTATCATTTAATTTTTATCATAAATTTATTGAGATAGGCAGGTCAGATTTATATTAAAGAAGATCATGTCCTATAGCCAAGGGCATGTCTTGTTCAAGAGACTTTTTTTTTTTCTTACTACTATATGTTGAAAACAGCTATAAGGTGTCTTCAGAAAATTTTTGGTTTGTAAACAATTTTCTTAAAAATTAATTGGAGCAGATTCTGGGTTATCCTAATATAATTCTCACTCTTTTTCTTAAGTGGGAGAGAAAAGGGTGGCTAGAAGGCTGGTGTTGCTTATGACTTAGGTCTGCACATAAAGTGGTTTACGCCTGTGGTGTCATTTATCTTACCAAGATGGTAGAGAATTTGGAATGGATGCTCTAAGGAAAGGCTGGCTGGTTGTGATCCTCCACTTTGTGGGTCAGAGGCTCAGTCCTGTTCATGCTCGGGAGAAAAAGGTCTTAATACTCTGAGTCTGGCTCCTCAAGGTGACTTGGCTCATGTGGGTTCTGAGTCCAGGCTTTCCAGTTAGGCTGCTTATCAACATCCTTCATGGAGATTTTAAAAATACAAACACCATGGGCCAGGGGTGTGTGCTCACTGGCTGAGCACGGTGCGGGCGACACCACACCAAGGGTTGTGATCCCCTTACCGGTCAAGAAAAAGACAAAAAAAAAAAAAAATACAAATACCATGGCCTCTGTCATCCTAGACACTGACTTAGAAGGCCTTGTTCTTTGGTTCTCAAACTATACTGTGCCTCAGAATCACCTGGAGAGTCTGCTAAAACACAGATTGCTGGGCTCAGTGGCAAGCTGGAGCTGGCACCCACTGTCTCTCAGAGCCTATTGTATACATCTCTTTCTAATCTCCAATCTCATATTCCTTGATGTTATGTGAGTAGCATGAAATCAGCCATGAGGAGAGTATTTATGATGGATTTTGGACGTGACTGGCGCCGTTGTGCATACAATAAGCACAAAATAGCCACCAGCCTTGTCTTCCACTCCAGCACCAAACCCCTCCCCTTTTCCCTTTACCAGAAGCCTCGTGACTTAAACAGAAGCCCTGTTGCTTCTGCAAGGGTGCAGTTCTCCACCCTGGCCGCATAGTTTCCACATTATCATAATGACCCTACTTGAGAGTATCAGCCAGCCCTTGGCGCACTATATAAGCTCTACCACCCCTACACCAGGTGATGTCCTCCATTTTTTTTTTATTATTTTTATTTTGTAAATATACAATGTAGTTGATTATTATGTCCCATCACCGAAACCTCCCTC